>NC_069500.1:46929081-47149081 GCF_027579735.1 Bombina bombina
ATTACTTATGGGATACCAATACCAAAGCTAAAGTACACGGATGACGGGAGGGACAGGCAGGCTCTTTATACGGAAGGAACCACTGCCTGAAGAACCTTTCTCCCAAAAACAGCCTCCGAAGAAGCAAAAGTGTCAAATTTGTAAAATTTGGAAAAAGTATGAAGAGAAGACCAAGTTGCAGCCTTGCAAATATGTTCAACAGAAGCCTCATTCTTAAAGGCCCAAGTGGAAGCCACAGCTCTAGTAGAATGTGCTGTAATTCTTTCAGGAGGCTGCTGTCCAGCAGTCTCATAGGCTAACCGTATTATGCTACGAAGCCAAAAGGAGAGAGAGGTAGCCGAAGCTTTTTGACCTCTCCTCTGACCAGAATAAACGACAAACAGGGAAGACGTTTGTCGAAAATCCTTAGTTGCCTGTAGATAAAATTTCAGGGCACGGACTACATCTAGATTGTGTAGCAGACGTTCCTTTTTCGAAGAAGGATTAGGACACAAAGATGGAACCACAATCTCTTGATTGATATTCCTGTTAGTGACCACCTTAGGTAGGAACCCAGGTTTAGTACGCAGAACTACCTTGTCTGAATGAAAAATCAGATAAGGAGAATCACAATGTAAGGCAGATAACTCAGAGACTCTTCGAGCCGAGGAAATCGCTATTAAAAACAGAACTTTCCAAGATAACAACTTGATATCAATGGAATGAAGGGGTTCAAACGGAACCCCCTGTAAAACATTAAGAACTAAGTTCAAACTCCATGGTGGAGCAACAGTTTTAAACACAGGCTTGATCCTAGCTAAAGCCTGACAAAAAGCTTGAACGTCCGGAACTTCTGACAGACGTTTGTGTAAAAGAATGGACAGAGCTGAAATCTGTCCCTTTAAGGAACTAGCGGATAAACCCTTTTCTAAACCTTCTTGTAGAAAAGACAATATTCTCGGAATCCTAACCTTACTCCATGAGTAACTCTTGGATTCGCACCAATATAAGTATTTGCGCCATATCTTATGGTAAATCTTTCTGGTAACAGGCTTCCTAGCCTGTATTAAGGTATCAATAACTGACTCAGAAAAACCACGTTTTGATAAAATCAAGCGTTCAATTTCCAAGCAGTCAGCTTCAGAGAAATTAGATTTTGATGTTTGAAGGGACCCTGGATCAGAAGGTCCTGTTTCAGAGGTAGCGACCAAGGTGGACAGGATGACATGTCCACTAGATCTGCATACCAAGTCCTGCGTGGCCATGCAGGTGCTATTAGAATCACTGATGCTCTCTCCTGTTTGATTCTGGCAATCAATTGAGGAAGCATCGGGAAGGGTGGAAACACATAAGCCATCCCGAAGGTCCAAGGTGCTGTCAAAGCATCTATCAGAACCGCTCCCGGATCCCTGGATCTGGACCCGTAACGAGGAAGCTTGGCGTTCTGTCGAGACGCCATGAGATCTATCTCTGGTTTGCCCCAACGTCGAAGTATTTGGGCAAAGACCTCCGGATGAAGTTCCCACTCCCCCGGATGAAAAGTCTGACGACTTAAGAAATCCGCCTCCCAGTTCTCCACTCCCGGGATGTGGATTGCTGACAGGTGGCAAGAGTGAGACTCTGCCCAGCGAATTATCTTTGATACTTCCATCATTGCTAGGGAGCTTCTTGTCCCTCCCTGATGGTTGATGTAAGCTACAGTCGTGATGTTGTCCGACTGAAACCTGATGAACCCCCGAGTTGTTAACTGGGACCAAGCCAGAAGGGCATTGAGAACTGCTCTCAATTCCAGAATGTTTATTGGTAGGAGACTCTCCTCCTGATTCCATTGTCCCTGAGCCTTCAGAGAATTACAGACAGCGCCCCAACCTAGTAGGCTGGCGTCTGTTGTTACAATTGTCCAGTCCGGCCTGCTGAATGGCATCTCCCTGGACAGATGTGGCCGAGAAAGCCACCATAGAAGAGAATTTCTGGACTCTTGATCCAGATTCAGAGTAGGGGACAAGTCTGAGTAATCCCCATTCCACTGACTTAGCATGCACAATTGCAGCGGTCTGAGATGTAGGCGTGCAAAGGGTACTATGTCCATTGCTGCTACCATTAAGCCGATCACCTCCATGCATTGAGCTACTGACGGGTGTTGAATGGAATGAAGGACACGGCATGCATTTTGAAGCTTTGTTAACCTGTCTTCTGTCAGGTAAATCTTCATTTCTACAGAATCTATAAGAGTCCCCAAGAAGGGAACTCTTGTGAGTGGAAAGAGAGAACTCTTCTTTTCGTTCACCTCCCATCCATGCGACCTTAGAAATGCCAGTACTAACTCTGTATGAGACTTGGCAGTTTGAAAGCTTGAAGCTTGTATCAGAATGTCGTCTAGGTACGGAGCTACCGCAATTCCTCGCAGTCTTAGTACTGCCAGAAGAGCACCCAGAACCTTTGTGAAGATTCTCGGAGCCGTAGCCAATCCGAATGGAAGAGCTACAAACTGGTAATGCCTGTCTAGAAAGGCAAACCTTAGATACCGGTAATGATCTTTGTGAATCGGTATGTGAAGGTAAGCATCCTTTAAATCCACTGTGGTCATGTACTGACCCTTTTGGATCATGGGTAAAATTGTCCGAATAGTTTCCATTTTGAACGATGGAACTCTTAGGAATTTGTTTAGGATCTTTAAATCCAAGATTGGCATGAAAGTTCCCTCTTTTTTGGGAACCACAAACAGATTTGAGTAAAAGCCTTGTCCTTGTTCCGACCGCGGAACCGGATGGATCACTCCCATTAATAAAAGATCTTGTACGCAGCGTAGAAACGCCTCTTTCTTTATTTGGTTTGTTGACAACCTTGACAGATGAAATCTCCCTCTTGGGGGAGAGAATTTGAAGTCTAGAAGGTATCCCTGAGATATGATCTCTAACGCCCAGGGATCCTGGACATCTCTTGCCCAAGCCTGGGCGAAGAGAGAAAGTCTGCCCCCCACTAGATCCGTTCTCGGATCGGGGGCCCTCGATTCATGCTGTCTTAGGGGCAGCAGCAGGTTTCCTGGCCTGCTTGCCCTTGTTCCAGGACTGGTTAGGTCTCCAGCCTTGTCTGTAGCGAGCAACAGCTCCTTCCTGTTTTGGTGCAGAGGAAGTTGATGCTGCTCCTGCTTTGAAATTACGAAAGGAACGAAAATTAGACTGTCTAGCCTTAGGTTTGGCTCTGTCTTGAGGCAGGGCATGGCCTTTACCTCCTGTAATGTCAGCGATAATTTCTTTCAACCCGGGCCCGAATAAGGTCTGCCCTTTGAAAGGTATATTAAGCAATTTAGATTTAGAAGTAACGTCAGCTGACCAGGATTTTAGCCACAGTGCTCTGCGTGCCTTAATGGCGAATCCGGAATTCTTAGCCGTAAGTTTAGTTAAATGTACTACGGCATCTGAAATAAATGAGTTAGCTAACTTAAGGGCTTTAAGCTTGTGTGTAATCTCATCTAATGGAGCTGATTCAAGTGTCTCTTCCAGAGACTCAAACCAAAATGCTGCTGCAGCCGTGACAGGCGCAATGCATGCAAGAGGTTGCAATATAAAACCTTGTTGAACAAACATTTTCTTAAGGTAACCCTCTAACTTTTTATCCATTGGATCTGAAAAGGCACAGCTATCCTCCACCGGGATAGTGGTACGCTTAGCTAAAGTAGAAACTGCTCCCTCCACCTTAGGGACCGTTTGCCATAAGTCCCGTGTGGTGGCGTCTATTGGAAACATCTTTCTAAATATCGGAGGGGGTGAGAACGGCACACCGGGTCTATCCCACTCCTTAGTAACAATTTCAGTAAGTCTCTTAGGTATAGGAAAAACGTCAGTACTCGCCGGTACCGCAAAATATTTATCCAACCTACACATTTTCTCTGGTATTGCAACTGTGTTACAATCATTCAGAGCCGCTAACACCTCCCCTAGTAATACACGGAGGTTTTTCAGCTTAAATTTAAAATTTGAAATATCTGAATCCAGTTTGTTTGGATCAGAACCGTCACCCGCAGAATGAAGCTCTCCGTCCTCATGTTCTGCAAATTGTGACGCAGTGTCTGACATGGCCCTAATATTATCAGCGCACTCTGTTCTCACCCCAGAGTGATCACGCTTACCTCTTAGTTCTGGTAATTTAGCCAAAACTTCAGTCATAACATTAGCCATATCCTGTAATGTGATTTGTAATGGCCGCCCAGATGTACTCGGCGCTACAATATCACACACCTCCCGAGCGGGAGATGCAGGTACTGACACGTGAGGCGAGTTAGTCGGCATAACTCTCCCCTCGTTGTTTGGTAAAATATGTTCAATTTGTACAGATTGACTTTTATTTAAAGTAGCATCAATACAGTTAGTACATAAATTTCTATTGGGCTCCACTTTGGCTTTAGCACATATAGCACAGATATCTTCCTCTGAATCAGACATGTTTAACACACTAGCAAATAAACTAGCAACTTGGAAATACTTTTCAAGTAATTTACTATAATATGAAAACGTACTGTGCCTATAAGAAGCACAGAAAAAGTTATGACAGTTGAAAATTAATAAACTGAAAAGTTATAGCATCAAATCTTTGTAAAAAACACAATTTTAGCAAAGGATTGCTCCCATTAGCAAAGGATAACTAACCCTGATAGCAGAAAAAAAATACAGAAAATAAACGTTTTTTTATCACAGTCAACTACAATCTCACAGCTCTGCTGTGAGTGATTACCTCACTCAAAACAAGTTTTGAAGACCCCTGAGTTCTGAACCGGATCATGCAGGGAAGACAATAAACTTCTGACTGAATTTTTTGATGCGTAGCAAAAGCACCTCTCCCCCTCACACATAACAGTGAGAGAGATCAGTAAACTGTCATAAATTAAATAAAACGACTGCCAAGTGGAAAAAATAGTGCCCAAAACATTTTTTCACCCAGTACCTCAGAAAATTAAACGATTTTACATGCCAGAAAAAAACGTTTAACATTAATAAATTGAGTGTTATTAAAAAGCCTGTTGCTAGTCCCTGCAAATTAGGCTAAAGTTTTATGCATACAGTATAATTCCAGTGAAGTGCCATTCCCCAGAATACTGAAGTGTAAAATATACATACATGACAGCCTGATACCAGTTGCTGCTACTGCATTTAAGGCTGAGTTTACATTATATCGGTATGGCAGAATTTTCTCATCAATTCCATTGTCAGAAAATAATAAGCTGCTACATACCTCTTTGCAGATTAATCTGCCCGCTGTCCCCTGATCTGAAGTTTACCTCTCCTCAGATGGCCGAGAAACAGCAATATGATCTTAACTACTCCGGCTAAAATCATAGAAAAACTCAGGTAGATTCTTCTTCAAATTCTACCAGAGAAGGAATAACACACTCCGGTGCTATTATAAAATAACAAACTTTTGATTGAAGGTATGAAACTAAGTATAATCACCACAGTCCTCTCACACATCCTATCTATTCGTTGGGTGCAAGAGAATGACTGGTAATGGCAGTTAGGGGAGGAGCTATATAGCAGCTCTGCTGGGTGAATCCTCTTGCACTTCCTGTTGGGGAGGAGTTAATATCCCATAAGTAATGGATGATCCGTGGACTGGATACACTTAACAAGAGAAATATAAATATATATATATATATATACATATTTGTGTTTTTTGGGGGTTCTCATTTTCTTTGATCTTTCATTTACAGGTTAAATAGGGTCAAATCTCATTTTTAGTAGTTAATTGATTAACACATGATGAATAATTAAAAAGTGACATTATTGCTTTATAACACTCCTTCTCTCTCTGCCTCAGGTCACTAAACCGACGGAAACATTGTCGGCGTGTCCATCTTATGCCGGCCACGCTCCTCATCCGTCACATCATCTCATAAATTATGTGATCCCTATCCTCCTGAGCAATTCCCCAGACTCCTCCAATCCTTCTGGGGATGTACCGGTTCATCCCGTATACCAGGCACACCAATTCCCCACTGGTAAATAAAGATGGGCACGGCATCTTTGAAAATCAGAAGCAATCTAAAATAATTATCAAGTGCGACACAACTATTTCAAGTATAAAGCAATGTGATTGATTATTGACAGTAGAAAACGTTTATTACTGTTTGATTGGCGGTTTATTTTTCATCATGTGTTCATGAACATTTATATGTTATGCAAACTGTGAATCTTTAATCATATTATATTATATGTGTCACCAATGACTGACTTATAGTAAGAA
Source organism: Bombina bombina (assembly GCF_027579735.1). Taxonomy (NCBI): domain Eukaryota; kingdom Metazoa; phylum Chordata; class Amphibia; order Anura; family Bombinatoridae; genus Bombina; species Bombina bombina. The sequence goes on from NC_069500.1 coordinate 46,935,298, forward strand.
TATCAGAATTAGTTCTGCATCACTAATGATCCAAGAATAAAACAAATTGAATGTATATTGATTTAAATACGTATATTTAATCAATATTGGCTAATCGGATTGATCACATGTTTGATTATATAACAATAATAAGTTGATTAAAAAACACAAGATCGTGGTTAATTCTTTTATTACATTTATTTGAAAATGTAATATTACATGCGTCACCAATGACGGTCTTATGAATAGGATATACTTTAAGAATTGAATAACTGCGTAAGCAAAGATTATAGTCTAAAACAATTTAATTTTTTATTGTATATTAGATTTATAACGGCTGATTGATTACATCATGAGTAATTAACTATAAAAGTGCATGAACATGGAGTCTAATATGTGTTTCTTACTAAACTTATATGTATGAGTTCAGTTAGAGTAATTTATTTGTTTTTGTGACTTTTTTGTTTTTTGTTTCTTGGACTGTATATGTCGTCTGCGGAGACTGGTAAGACAAAATCCAGGCAAAATATACAGTTCAATTTTGACTAGAAGCGGGTTCTTGTAACCAAGGTTCTGGAGCACTATGATTTTATTTATGGTTCCAAAGTTAGCAGACCTCTCTCTTCAAAAAATAACAGATCTGGGGAGATATAGCTGGCAGTGTCTCTCCTGAAGGCGCTCATGCGAAATTGGTTGAGAATTGTAAAAAATTATTCTCTGACATCAAGAGAATCTTGCCAAGGAGAAAAAGTCTGCACGTACTACAAGTGGTGGGGGTGCGTATTCAGCAGAGTTCTCTTCATAGGAGACTCTGCTGATGGAGAACTTGGGGACAAATATGTTGCTCAGTCTGGATGAGGTTGGGCATAATACTGACGAGTTGGCAGGTAATTCAAGTTTTATTACTTGCATTATCCATGTCGCAAATGATTTTGTTTTATTTACTTTATTATGTGCAATATTTATTTTCTCCATTTTAAATTATATGTTATCAGCATCTACCAGTGCTGCTACTGCTACTGATGATGGTGATGTCACACTACCATTGGCCGTCAGTATCCATACTGAGTCCAGCCACATCTTATCCTCAGCAGTGACACTGCGTGACCTAATCTGCAGCACGCCTGAAGCAGCAGTCTTGGCCAACATCAGGTATGCTTTTTAATATTAGATTTTGTTTAATTAAAATGCTCTTAACAGTATGATTTAAATTTTATTTTTAACTATATATATATATATATATATATACATTTTTTTATTTCAGCTGAGGTACGAAGGGCTTTGGGACAACCCCCAACCTCTTTGATTTCTTCCAAGCTAACAAAAACAAGACAAACATTAATGTTATAAGTGTGCTCACTTAAAAGGGACAGTCAATGCCATGATGTTTAAATGGTCTTAAACAAGAATATCACATAATTTATTAATCAACAATGTTAAATTACATTGATCTGTGATATAATCTGTGATTAAATAGTATCTCAAATATTAGTATAGTCAAAATAAAACATTCAGGATTTAGATAGACCATGCATTTTTAAGAACATTTTAAAATTAATCCTATTATAAAATCTCCCTCTTTCTATAGTTATCTATTTCTATTTATAGTTATCTATATCTTAGAAGGAAGCACATGTTTGGATCATCACCTATGTATCGCTTGATGATTGTTTGGCTATATTTAAACACCAATCAGCAAGTTCTACCTATGTGCTTAACAAAAAATGGAACATCTCATAAGTGTACATTTAAAAAAAGATACCAAGAGAACAAAGCACTATAGAAAATACACGTTTATTCAAAAGTGTATTAAGATAACATAACCTATCTGAATAGTGCATGTGAAACTACATTTTCTTACATTTGTATTATCTATCTGAATCTGGAAAGCTATATGTTGACTTTGATATGCCTTTAATCTTTCACTTTAAATGACCTGTGATTCTAATATTTGTATTTTCCCTTTTCTTTAGATAATGAATGGGCACAGGAAGCGTCTGTGGAGATCACTGTGTGTCTTCGTGAGATGAGAGTAATTCTGGATGAGGAGGAGGAGTTATGGGAGAGAACCTATCTCAGGAATCCCAGTAGCAGGAAATCTCCCAGGCAACATCAGATCCAGATGCTCTCGTCCATGCTGCCCCTTCTGCCCCAGAAGCCCCAGCTACTCGGGGCCCTGGTGCCACTCCTGCCCCTGCTGCTCATGCCCGAGTAGCTCCTGGCCATGCTGATCCTGGCTAAGAACAGCTTCATTTAAATAAAGATTTAGTTGTTATTGAAATGTTGAATCAGGCAGTACAGGGTTGATCACCGGCAGTTGCACAGGGCATTGAGAGTATCTGTCGAGCAACAGGGGCAGATCATAGAGAGGGGCAGTCAATTAGATAGGGAAAGATTAGAGTTAGAAAGGGAAAGACTGTCAATAGAAAGGGGAAGATTAGATTTAGACAGGGAAAGATTTGTATATGAAAGGGAGAGGGATAATGATAGGTACATTTTTGATAGGGAGAGGTTAGCGGTAGACAGGGCCAGAGTAGCTATAGAGCAGGATGAATTGGAGAATAGGGAAAGGGCAGACAAAGACAACCGGCATTTTAACAGAAATCTCTTCATGCTTATACATGGCCGGGCTGCAAGGGAGAGATCAACTCCACAATCCCCCCTGCCTCTAAGCGTTCAAAGGAATAGAATGTTTAGTTTATTTATTTTTAGGATTGCTTTATTTAATATATAATTGTTAATTTATTTTTTACTATGCATGTTAAAAATGCTTTTATTTAAAAAAAAAAAATAAGATAAGCATGTAATAAATGATATTATTAATATATATATATATATATATATATATATATATATATTAGTTTGATATTATTTTATTTGCATAACACAAATGTTAAAAATGTGTGTGGCTCAAATTAAATGCATGGGTAAGATATACTTTGCTCTGTTTATTAATGGGTCAATCTACACAGAGATTTTATTTTTGTAAAGAATAGATGACCCATTAATTATCTAGTCACCAGTTTTGAATAAACAACACAATTCAATTAAAGGTACATAAATCAATAAAGTTTATTTCATGATTCATAAATAGCATGTGATAGTAAACTATTTTTTTTATTGTATTCTATTATGTAATTTGATTCCTTCTCTTCTATCCTTTTATGAAAAACATATGTAGTTAATCTCAGGAGCAGATAAGAATATAGGTTACAGTTTCTGATTGTTATCTGACTCTCTCCTCTCTATCTCTCTTGTCATTGGCTCACACATGTATTCAGTTAGAAACCTGTAGTGCATTGCTGCTCCTTCAACAAATGATACCAAGAGAATGAAGAAAACTGTAATTTTTTTAAAATTATTTATGTCCTACAGAAATCCCAAAATAAATTATTTTGTGTTTCATGTCCCATTAATATAAATTTGAACTCTTATTACATGATGTATAAGTATCTCGTAACAGCCCTCTGATTCCATGATATTTCATTTAATATATATTGAATTGAATATTAGCCAATTAGTGCAGAGTCTGCCACAAGCAACCTGCTTGAAAACAATGTTATCTATAAGGCTCACTTGAAATAGCACTCCCCTGTTGAGAAAAGCAAAAATATTGAATGTGATAAGAGGTAACCTTGAAGTACTTTGATACCCAGTTTTATCTTTCACATAAGAATATAAAGAGAACAAAAAAGATATATAAGAATTTTAAATAGGACTGTTGCTTACAATTAAATAGTTTTCTCAACAAGGAAAGGAGCACTTCTGGCAATTTAAAAGTTCTTTATTGATGACAACAGGATAAAAAGTGATTGAAAATTCACCTATGAAGTACGGAAGGTTGGTGGGAGAATCTGGGATCCAATGACATGTTTCGGCTGGTCAGCCGTTATCGTAGCAATGCCCTTACGGCCATTTTTGCTTTTAATTACATAAAATCATTTTGAGTGGTTAAAAGTTAACCTCTGATTAACCACATCAACCTTCCCATTTTTGACCTGTAATATACTCTACATACAAGGAATGAGCGTATTAATTCATGAACTGTTACAGACACAGAGAAAAAAATGTATATACATATTAATATAGTTAGTAATTCATATTTGAAAATATTATTTTACAAAGATTCATTTAGTGTATTAAACATTAACCAATTTATGTTCAGAGTAGCTAACTGAAAGACGTATAAAGAAAATCGTTATACCAAAGCACTGAGTTTATCATCGTCGTATGATACATCATTTATAGATACACAACACAAATATTATGACATATAGCCCTGAACATTAGTTGTATTTTAGGTAAAAAATATTATGTGTATTATTTGTATTGTGTATTACATGGTACATATAGTAACAGATGATGGTTTTTGAAGGGGAACACTATGAACTTGAAGTCACCTAGGACACAAAAGAACCGATGATCCGAAAGGAATAGAACTAGATTTTCGGATTGCTCAATATGTGTTGATAGCCAACATTCTAAAAGGTAGCTGTACATCTGCAATAATAATAATATTTTACCTAAAATACAACTAATGTTTAGGGCTATATGTCATAATATTTGTGTTGTGTATCTATAATTGATGTATCATACGACAATGATATACTCAGTGCTTTGGTATAACGATTTTCCTTGAAAGTCTTCCAGTTAGCTACCCTAAACATAAATTGGTCCTCCTAATAATGTTTAATACACTAAATGAATCTTTGTAAAATAATATTTTCAAATATGAATTACTAACTATATTAATATGTATATACATTTTTTTCTCTGGGTTTGTAACAGTTCATTAATTAATACGCTCATTCTTTGTATGTAGAGTATAATACAGGTCAAAAATGGAAAGGTTGATAGGGTTAATCAGAGGTTAAATTTTAACCAATCAAAATGATTTTATGTGTTTGAAAGGCCAAAATGGACATAAGGGCATTGCTATGATTATGGCTGACCAGCCGAAATGGGTCAGTGGGTTCCAGATTCCCCCACCAACCTTCCGTACTTCATAGGTGAATTTCTAATAACTTTTTATCCTGTTGTCATCAATAAAGAACTTTTAAATTGCCGGAGGTGCTCCTTTCCTTGTTGTGAAACCTGTACTGGTGTGGATATCCTGTGATAGCACTCCGGCATTGAATTAACCTCAATCCTCTAGCCACACCCACTAATTAACACAGAAAAGGGCTTGTGACATCACATGCCAAAGGACGAAGCGGGCCGAGGGAGCGTACGGAGCCGACGGCTTAGGAGTTTGCAGCACAGCAGTTATTCCTGGAGAGCCGGTTAGCAGCAGGAAACGCCAAGCTACAAAGCTTAAGGATATCCAAACAAAAGTAAGAGACCATGAGTAAATAAGCCCCCATTTGAGGCATTAACCGCTAACGGAAAGTGTGACAAAGAGACCTGATAACCAGTGGGAGTGTGTGTGGGTTATACACTGGCTGAGGTATATGTACAAGGTCAACCTTAGCAGGTGCTTCTACATTTCATACAAAGGCTTACAATTACATGCCCTATCTGATTCATGAAGGTTTAACTGTGACTATGCTGTCACTTTAACATTGCCAAACAAGAGAGATTAAAATCTTGCTAAAAATATTTTTTTTAGGTAAAAAAAAAATAATTTTTATTTTTCAAAAAATAACTTGACAATCCTAAAAAAACTTTATCATGAAAACTAGAGTCAAGTGTAAAAAATAATTAATTTTAAGATATTCAAAATTTTAAATTGAACAATTTCAAGATAGCCAAAATGAACCACTTTTGTTCAATAGTAACGGCTAGATTTAGAGTTTGGCGGCCAAAGGGGTGCGTTAGCTACGCATGCTTTTTTTCCCCCGCACCTTTTAAATACCGCTGGTATTTAGAGTTCACAGAATGGCTGGGTTTTCAGTGCGTTAGGCTCCAAAAAGGGAGCGTAGAGCATAATTTAATGCCACTGCAACTCTAAATTCCAGCGGTGCTTACGGACACGGCCAGCTTAAAAAACGTGCTCGTGCACGATTCCCCCATAGAAAACAATGGGGCCATTTGAGCTGAAAAAAAACCTAACACCTGCAAAAAAGCAGCGTTCAGCTCCTAACGCAGCCCCATTGTTTTCTATGGGGAAACACTTCCTAAGTCTGCACCTAACACCCTAACATGAACCCCGAGTCTAAACACCCCTAACCTTACACTTATTAACCCCTAATCTGCCGCCCCCGCTATCGCTGACACCTGCATATTTTTTTAACCCCTAATCTGCCGCTCCGTAAACCAACGCTACCTACATTATCCCTGTGTACCCCTAATCTGCTGCCCCTAACACCGACGACCCCTATATTATATTTATTAACCCCTAATCTGCCCCCCACAACGTCGCCTCCACCTGCCTACACTTATTAATCCCTAATCTGCCGAGCGGACCGCACCGCTACTATAATAAAGTTATTAACCCCTAATCCGCCTCACTCCCGTCTCAATAACCCTATAATAAATAGTAATAACCCCTAATCTGCCCTCCCTAACATCGCCAACACCTAACTTCAATTATTAACCCCTAATCTGCCAACTGAATTTCGCCGCTACTGTAATAAATGGATTAACCCCTAAAGCTAAGTCTAACCCTAACACTAACACCCTCCTAAGTTAAATATAATTTTTATCTAACGAAATAAATTAACTCTTATTAAATAAATTATTCCTATTTAAAGCTAAATACTTACCTGTAAAATAAACCCTAATATAGCTACAATATAAATTATAATTATATTATAGCTATTTTAGGATTAATATTTATTTTACAGGCAACTTTGTATTTATTTTAACCAGGTACAATAGCTATTAAATAGTTAATAACTATTTAATAGCTAAAATATTTAAAATAATTACAAAATTACCTGTAAAATAAATCCTAACCTAAGTTACAATTAAACCTAACACTACACTATCAATAAATTAATTAAATAAAATACCTACAATTATCTACAATTAAACCTAACACTACACTATTAATAAATTAATTAAATTAAATACCTACAATTATCTACAATTAAATCTAACACTACACTATCAATAAATTAATTAAATAAAATACCTACAAATAAATACAATTAAATAAACTAACTAAAGTACAAAAAATAAAAAAGAACTAAGTTACAAAAAATAAAAAAATATTTACAAACATTAGAAAAATATTACAACAATTTTAAACTAATTACACCTACTCTAAGCCCCCTAATAAAATAACAAAGCCCCCCAAAATAAAAAAATGCCCTACCCTATTCTAAAATAAAAACGTTCAAAGCTCTTTTACCTTACCAGCCCTGAAAAGGGCCCTTTGCGGGCCATGCCCCAAAGAATTCAGCTCTTTTGCCTGGAAAAAAAAACACATACAATACCCCCCCCCAACATTACAACCCACCACCCACATACCCCTAATCTAACCCAAACCCCCTTAAATAAACATAACACTAAGCCCCTGAAGATCTTCCTACCTTGTGTTCACCTCACCGAGTCCCGATCTGTCCAGAAGAGGGTCCGAAGTCTTGATCCAAGCCCAAGCGGGGGGCTGAAGAGTGAGGTCCATCCTCGGGCTGAAGTCTGGATCCAAGCGGCGGCTGAAGAAATCCATCATCGGGCTGAAGTCGGAAGTCCATCATCGGGATGAAGTCTTCTATCAAGCAGCATCTTCAATCTTCTTTCTTCTGGAGCGGAGCCATCTTCTTCCCAGCCAACGCGGATACATCCTCTTCTAACGATGCCTACTCGCCGAATGACGGTTCCTTTAAATGATGTCATCCAAGATGGCGTCCCTCGAATTCCGATTGGCTGATAGGATTCTATCAGCCAATCGGAATTAAGGTAGGAATATTCTGATCTTGGATGACGTCATTTAAAGGAACCGTCATTTGGCGAGTAGGCGTCGGTTGAAGAGGATATTCCGCGTCGTCTTGGAAGAAGATGGCTCAGCTCCGCTCCGGAAGAAAGAAGATTGAAGATGCGGCTTGATAGAAGACTTCATCCCGATGATGGACTTCCGACTTCAGCCCGATGATGGAGTTCTTCTTGGATCAAGACTTCGGACCCTCTTCTGGACCGATCGCTGAACCCGGTGAGGTGAAGACAAGGTAGGGAGATCTTCAGGGGCTTAGTGTTAGGTTAATTTAAGGGGGGTTTGGGTTAGATTAGGGGTAAGTGGGTGGTGGGTTGTAATGTTGGGGGGGGGTATTGTATGTGTTTTTTTTACAGACAAAAGAGCTGAATTCTTTGGGGCATGCCCCGCAAAGGGCCATTTTCAGGGCTGGTAAGGTAAAAGAGCTTTGAACTTTTTTAATTTAGAATAGGGTAGGGCATTTTTTTATTTTGGGGGGGTTTGTTATTTTATTAGAGGGCTTAGAGTAGGTGTAATTAGTTTAAAATTGTTGTAATATTTTTCTAATGTTTGTAAATATTTTTTTATTTTTTGTAACTTAGTTCTCTTTTATTTTTTGTACTTTAGTTAGTTTATTTAATTGTATTTATTTGTAGGTATTTTATTTAATTAATTTATTGATAGTGTAGTGTTAGGTTTAATTGTAACTTAGGTTAGGATTTATTTTACAGGTAATTTTGTAATTATTTTAACTAGGTAACTATTAAATAGTTATTAACTATTTAATAGCTATTGTACCTGGTTAAAATAATTACAAAGTTGCCTGTAAAATAAATATTAATCCTAAAATAGCTACAATATAATTATAATTTATATTGTAGCTATATTAGGGTTTATTTTACAGGTAAGTATTTAGCTTTAAATAGGAATAATTTATTTAATAAGAGTTAATTTATTTCGTTTAATATAGGGGTCGGCGGTGTTAGGGGCAGCAGATTAGGGGTTCATAGGGATAACGTAGGTGGCAGCGGCGTGCGGTCGGCAGATTAGGGGTTAAAATTTTTTATTAGAGTGGCGGCGATGTGGGGGGCCTCGGTTTAGGGGTACATAGGTAGTTTATGGGTGTTAGTGTACTTTAGAGCACAGTAGTTAAGAGCTTTATAAACCGGCGTTAGCCCAGAAAGCTCTTAACTACTGACTTTTTTCTGCGACTGGAGTTTTGTCGTTAGATTTCTAACGCTCACTTCAGCCATGACTCTAAATACCGGCGTTAGGAAGCTCCCTTTGAAAAGATAGGATACGCAATTGACGTAAGGGGATCTGCGGTATGGAAAAGTTGCGGCTGGAAAGTGAGCGTTAGACCCTTTAATAACTGGCTCCAAATACCAGAGGGCGGTAAAAACCAGCGTTAGGAGCCTTTAACGCTGGTTTTGACGGCTACCGCCCAACTCTAAATCTAGGCCCTAGAAAGTTAAATAACATATCATTTTGTCAATATTTAAAAGACAATAATTGCAAAATATCCAAAATTCACATCTTTGAAAAAAAAAAAACAATAGTGTAAAATAATATCACAAAAATAAAACTACTGTATGTTACACTATCAATCCCGACAACATTAGTGACAAAAAGAAACCTTAAGATAGGGTGCTTGAGCATGGACTCCCCTTGCATCATTTTGCTCTAATAACGGTAAATGATTGTCATACTCAGGGACATCCAAGCTCTCCAGATCTATATCAGGCATGTTAATGGTAATGTTTTGTAACATACAGCAGATAAGGAAAATAATAGAGACTTTGGAGGGGGAGTACTGAAGAACCTCGCCAGAGAAGTCCAATCATCGGAAAAAGCTCTTCAATATGCCAAAGGTGCGCTCGATCATCAATCTTTTAACGATGTTTGCCTCATTGTAGTGCACCTCTTCCACTCTGTTGGGGTTGTTGATGGGTGTGAACAGCCACAGAAGACAAGAATATCCAGAATCACCTGCGTAAAGAAATAGAGCATTGATATTAGCAATCTAAATTAATTAAATCTATAATATACATATGTGAAAATATATAAGAGATATTTACCTATTAGGATTCCCTATGGCATTTGTCCCTCCTGGAACTGATCGTATACATATGAATTTCAGAGGATGAAGGAATCATGACTAGAACAAGGCAATCCAGAGCAGACGCTCATGATTCTAAATCTGGTGTCACAGATGACCTGGATATTCAGCGAGTGGTTTTGCTTCCTGTCCCAGTATGGCTCTTCTCTTCCCCTTGGAGGTTGCACCAATTAATGAGTGCAGTCTATGGCCCCGAATACTCTTTGAAACCCAGCTAGATTATATAACTGGAGCTTGACATCCTGCCACTCCTCCTGTGCTTTGGGGAAGTGGACATAATGGACTAGGCTTTGGTGGAAGGCATTCAGCACAACCTACAGATGATGGGAGAAGGTTGCCTGGCTCATACCTACACCTATACTTGTCACAGCCTGAAATGATCCAGTTGCCAAAAAAAAAGAGGAACGGTAGTAACTTTACCATCCCTAGTCCTTGCAGTTAGTGGTTCTAGAGAGTCCTTGATTTCAACATAGATCCTCTGAATAGAAGCCCTATTGAGTTGAAATCGACGGATCACCTCTCGATCACTGAGGGCATGGAAACCAGCCCTAGACAGGAAAACCCTTGGCACCAGCTGGCATTTTCTTTGACGTTCTGCAGCTATCATAACCGATGAGGACAAACTGTATCACGTTAATTATCTCCATTGCAAAAGAATAATGAAATGAAGTGTGTTGATTGAAACACCTTTTGATAATGTCAAGTTCTCCAGCTGTAAATGATTGCAGTAATTGATTGAATAACTTATGCGCCACACATTACATAACACACAAATTAATGACATGTTTTCTGTATTTTTGCGTCATTAGATGAGCACAAAGTGTTTTTTAAAAAGTTAAAATATATGGAAACACCTCCAAGATGACAAGTTCACCAGCTGAAAATGTATGCAAGCACCTCCCACATGACAAGTTAACCAGCTGAAAATCAGCTGTGGACGATTGATATACGATTGATGAGATTAACTGAATTACTCCTGTGACACACAGTATATAACATGACAGGTTTTCATGTTTTTTTCATGTATGCGTCATTATACGAGCACAAAGTTGTTGTTTAGAAGGTAATATGTATGGAAGCACCTTCCAGGTGAGTTCACAGCTGTAAATGCAGGTGTATGCTTGATATTGATTGTGCAATTAACTAAATTACTTATGCGCAACACATGAGTATTTAGCTATAGATACAATCATTACTCTGGTTTTCTGTTTTTGGATGGCAGCATCATGGAGGCTTAAAAGGTCAGTGATTATGGTAATTTCAGACTCCCATATTAAAGAACAATGTGGTGTATTGACATTGCCAAACATGACTTAGAAAGAGAATGCAATTTTGAACATATTTTAATGTAGTTAGTATGCAATAGTTTTCCTTCTCTTGCTATCCTTTGTGGGAAGGAGATTGCCATTTTAAAGACATTTTCATGTATTTTGTATGCAATAGTTTTCAGTCTCTTGCTATCCTTTGTGGGAAGGAAAATGCCATTTTAAAGAAACGTTCATGTATTTTGTATGCAATAGTTTTCAGTCTCTTGCTATCCTTTGTGGGAAAGAGAATGCCATTTTAAAGACATTTTCATGTATTTTGTATGCAATAGTTTTCAGTCTCTTGCTATCCTTTGTGGAAAGGAGTATGCCATTTTAAAGACATTTTCATGTATTTTGTATGCAATAGTTTTCCTTGTCTTGCTATCCTTTGTGGGAAGGAGAATGCCATTTTATAGACATTTTCATGTATTTTGTATGCAATAGTTTTCAGTCTTTATCTATATTTGTTGGAAAATATTTGCAGAGTGAATTGAGGAATAATGTGGTGTATTAACATTACCAGACATGATTTAGAAAGACAATCGACCAGATTACGAGTTTTGCGTTATGAGCTGTGCGGTGCTAACGAGCAATTTTGTCTCACCGCTCACTTACAGGTTTTAACAAACCTGGCATTAAAAGGCAAGAAGTGAGCATTGAGCAAAATTGAGCTCCTTACCGCACTTCAATACCAGCGCTGCTTAAGACAGCGGTGAGCTGGTCATACGTGCTCGTCCACGATTTCCCCATAGAAATCAACGGGGAGAGCCGGCTGAGAAAAAGTCTAACACCTGCCAAAAAGCAGCGTAAAACTCAGTGACGCATCCCCATTGATTCTTATGGGGAAACTAAAAACAGAATTTATGCTTACCTGATAAATTACTTTCTCCAACGGTGTGTCCGGTCCACGGCGTCATCCTTACTTGTGGGATATTCTCCTCCCCAACAGGAAATGGCAAAGAGTCCCAGCAAAGCTGGTCACATGATCCCTCCTAGGCTCCGCCCACCCCAGTCATTCGACCGACGGACAGGAGGAAATATATATAGGAGAAACCATATGATACCGTGGTGACTGTAGTTAGAGAAAATAATTCATCAGACCTGATTAAAAAACCAGGGCGGGCCGTGGACCGGACACACCGTTGGAGAAAGTAATTTATCAGGTAAGCATAAATTCTGTTTTCTCCAACATTGGTGTGTCCGGTCCACGGCGTCATCCTTACTTGTGGGAACCAATACCAAAGCTTTAGGACACGGATGAAGGGAGGGAGCAAATCAGGTCACCTAAACGGAAGGAACCACAGCTTGCAAAACCTTTCTCCCAAAAATAGCCTCCGAAGAAGCAAAAGTATCAAATTTGTAAAATTTGGCAAAAGTGTGCAGTGAAGACCAAGTCGCTGCCTTACATATCTGGTCAACAGAAGCCTCGTTCTTGAAGGCCCATGTGGAAGCCACAGCCCTAGTGGAGTGAGCTGTGATTCTTTCAGGAGGCTGCCGTCCGGCAGTCTCATAAGCCAATCGGATGATGCTTTTAAGCCAAAAGGAAAGAGAGGTAGAAGTCGCCTTTTGACCTCTCCTTTTACCAGAATAAACAACAAACAAGGAAGATGTTTGTCTGAAATCTTTAGTAGCCTCTAAATAGAACTTTAGAGCACGGACAACGTCCAAATTGTGTAACAAACGTTCCTTCTTTGAAACTGGATTCGGACACAAAGAAGGTACAACTATCTCCTGGTTAATATTTTTGTTAGAAACAACTTTAGGAAGAAAACCAGGCTTAGTACGCAAAACCACCTTATCTGCATGGAACACCAGATAAGGAGGAGAACACTGCAGAGCAGATAATTCTGAAACTCTTCTAGCAGAAGAAATTGCAACCAAAAACAAAACTTTCCAAGATAGTAACTTAATATCTATGGAATGTAAGGGTTCAAACGGAACCCCTTGAAGAACTGAAAGAACTAAATTTAGACTCCAGGGAGGAGTCAAAGGTCTGTAAACAGGCTTGATCCTAACCAGAGCCTGAACAAATGCTTGAACATCTGGCACAGCTGCCAGTCTTTTGTGTAGTAAGACAGATAAAGCAGAGATCTGTCCCTTTAGAGAACTTGCAGATAATCCTTTCTCCAAAAAACTCTTAACCATCTCCGTGGAGATGTTGCCTGTGCAACGGCAAAGAGAATGACTGGGGTGGGCGGAGCCTAGGAGGTATCATGTGACCAGCTTTGCTGGGACTCTTTGCCATTTCCTGTTGGGGAGGAGAATATCCCACAAGTAAGGATGACGCCGTGGACCGGACACACCAATGTTGGAGAAATTATGTTTACATCTAACACCCTAACATGAACCGCGAGTCTAAACACCCCTAATATTACACTTATTAACCCCTAATCTGCCGCCCCCGGCATCGCCGACACCTACATTATACTTATTAACCCCTAATCTTCCACCCCGGACATAACCGCCACCTACATTATACTTATTAACCCCTAATCTGCTGCCCCCAACATTGCCGACACCTACATTATATTTATTAACCCCTAATCTCCCTCCCCCAATGTCGCCGCCACTATAATAAACATATTGACCCCTAAACCGCCACACTCCCACCTCGCAAACACTATTAAATATTATTAACCCATAATCTGCCGTCCCTAACATCGTCGCCACCTACCTACATTTATTAACCCCTAATATGCCGCCCCCAACGTCGCCGCCACTACACTAAATTTATTAACCCCTAAATCTAAGTCTAACCCTAGCCCTAATACCCCCTAGCTTAAATATAATTACAATAAATCTAAATAAATAATAATATTATTAGCGTTTATTTTTATTTTTCAGGCAAGTTTGTATTTATTTTAACTAGGTACAATAGTTATTAAATAGTTATTAACTATTTACTAATTACCTAGCTAAAATAAATGCAAAATTACCTGTAAAATAAAACCTAACCTAAGTTACACTAACACCTAACACTACACTACAAATAAATAAATTAACTAAATTAAAAACAATTAAATAAATTAAATTAAATTAGCTAAATCACAAAAAAAAACACTAAATTACAGAAAATAAAAAACAAATTACAGATCTTTAAACTAATTACACCTAATCTAATATCCCTATCAAAATAAAAAAATCACCCCCTAAATAAAAAAAAACCCTAGGCTAAACTAAACTATCAATAGCCCTTAAAAGGGCCTTTTGTGGGACATTGCCCCAAAGTAATCAGCTCTTTTACCTGTAAAAAAAAATACAAACAACCCCCCAACAGTAAAACCCACCACCCACACAACCAACCCCCCAAATAAAATACTAACTAAAAAAACCTAAGCTCCCCATTGCCCTTAAAAGGGCAGTTAGCTCTATTGCAGGCCCAAACCCTAACCTAAAAATAAAACCCACCCAATACACCCTTAAAAAAACCTAACACTAACCCCCTGAAGATCGACTTACTGTTCTGAAGACCGGACATCCATCCTCAAGGAAGCGGCAGAAGTCTTCATCCAAGCGGGCCGAAGTCCTCAACGAAGCCTGGAGAAGTCTTTATCCAAGCCGGGCGAAGCGGTCCTCCAGACGGGCAGAAGTCTTCATCCAGACGACATCTTCTATCTTCATCCATCCGATGCGTAGCAGCTCCATCTTCAAGACATCCGACACGGAGCATCCTCTTCATCCGGAGTCTTCTTACTGAATGATGGTTCCTTTAAATGAAGTCATTCAAGATGGTGTCCTTTAGATTCTGATTGGCTGATAGAATTCTATCAGCCAATCGGGATTAAAGTAGAAAAAATCCTATTGGCTGATGCAATCAGCCAATAGGATTGAAGTTCAATCCTATTGGCTGATCCAATCAGCCAATAGGATTGAGCTCACATTCTATTGGCTGTTCACTAGGTAACTATTCCACCTAGTTAAAATAAATACAAACTTGCCTGTAAAATAAAAATAAACCCTAAGGTAGCTACAATGTAACTATTAGTTATATTGTAGCTAGCTTAGGGTTTATTTTATAGGTATTTAGTTTTAAATAGGAATAATTTAGTTAATTATAATAATTTTATTTAGATTTATTTAAATTATATTTAAGTTAGGGGGTGTTAGGCCTAGGGTTAGACTGGCGAAATTGGGGGTGGCAGATTAGGGGTTAATAAATGTAGGTAGGTGGCGGCGATGTTAGGGACGGTAGATTAGGGGTTAATAATATTTAACTAATGTTTGCGAGGCGGGAGTGCAGCGGTTTAGGGGTTAATATGTTTATTATAGTGGCGGCAATGCTGGAGCGGTAGATTAGGGGTTAAAAAATATAATGTAGGTGGCGGCGATGTTAAGGATAGCAGATTAGGGGTTAATATTATTTAACTAGTGTTTGCGAGGCGGGAGTGCGGCGGTTTAGGGGTTAATGTGTTTATTATAGTGACAGCAATGTCCTGAGCGGAAGATTAGGGGTTAAAAAATGAATTTTAGTATTTGTGATGTGGGAGGGCCTCGGTTTAGGGGTTAAATGGCATTTTATGGGTGTTAGTGTACTTTTTAGCACTTTAGTTATGAGTTTTATGCTATGGCGTTGTACCATAAAACTCTTAACTACTGACTTTAAAATGCGTTAGGGATCTTGGAGGTAGAGGGTGTACCGCTCACTTTTTAGCCTCCCAGGACAGACTCGTAATACCGGCGCTATGGAAGTCCCATAGAAAAAAGACTTTACGAAGTTTACGTAAGTCATTTTGCGGTAAGGCCAAAGAAGTGTGCGGTGCCCCTAAACCTGCAAGACTCGTAATAGCAGCGGTAGTGAAAAAGCAGCGTTAGGACCTGTTATCGCTGCTTTTTTACCTTAACGCACAACTCGTAATGCTATTTAAAAACTTTGTATTAGTTATATTTGTCTCAGCGTCACAAACCTTTCAGATTTTTGAAACCCATTGATTTCTATGGCATTCGCGGCCTCGGAAGTGGCGGTTTGGATGATAGGTATGCTGTGTCAGAAAAAAAAATCAAGCATAACTGTTAAATTTTTGATAATTTAGTAAGAGGTTCAAATAGAGTCGATAAGGAGGGCGAATGATCAGAATTCCCCTCGAATAACACAAGCATAAATCTGTGTCGAATTTGACATGGGATTCCAGAGTATTAACAGTTGAAGCTTTGATAAATCTACCCCTTAATGTTTTCCTCCCATAGTGAATCCACTATTGATTGTAGGGCCAGAGAGCCCCCTAGAGATTTAGGCCCAGTCTAAATTGATACCTCTGAGACCCCTATAGTTACGCACATGAATTCCACTCTTCAAAATAATGTCATTTTTTAATATATAAAGAGTCAGATTAAGTCTCTGTTTGGAATTGCTGGACATTCCGAAAGATCCTGCAGAGGCAGGTGCATTGAGTAAGGTAGATGGTTCTGGCAGAAGCATTTGTGATAGATTGCAAAAGGGAATACAGTACCTTTAGTAATCAAAGTTATGGAACTGCAGGAGTCAAGGAAGAAGATTATGGCAATGAATTAGAATCTTATTTGTTTCCTTTGCAAAACATTGATATATTTAAGACATAGGGGTCAATTTAACAAGACCACTGCTCCATAATTTGTCCGCTGCTCTGATGCTGCGGTATTCAATCTACCCCAACCTATACAATCAGGTTGATTAACATCCCCTGCTAGCGGTCGATTTGCCGCAAATCTGCAGGGGGCAGCAGTGCACAAGCAGTTCTGGTGAAGACAAAAATTGTAGCACTATAGAGAAATATTAAGAACAATTTGATATACTTATAGAAAGATTTAAAGAAAAAGCTGATCATTTGGGTCTTATTAATAAATGGTGTGATAGAGCAAGGTCATTAGATAGAACACAGTTGTTGACCTCTTTCAAAAGCAATAAGAATGAGACCGCCGGCATTCAGCGATGTCTGTCGTACATGATACACTACAGACGTTAGTAAATCTATTCCATAGTTTTAAAGTTTAAGTGGCATGAATTGACCAAATACTATTTGTTAGAAGCAAATTACATTTCTGAATCAAATTCAAGGTAGAATTTATTATGGATTTAGATTATATTGACTTATAGTGAATGAAAGAGATAAGAGGAGAAGCTCAGTGTTAGAAAAGAGGGCATCAAGAATGAGATAAAGAATATGCAGCTAGTGGCACGAGAGGGAGAGAACATAGAGAGAACATATTTGGTGTGGTGGTATAGTTGAGTGTTTTAAATATACAGAGGAAACCAACACCAGCAGGATTTCATTTAAGGTGCATTAAACACAAGACTTGAGATTTTAATATAAAAGGTTTAGTTAAGCATAGTAAAAACAGCTTTCTTTTATTATATATTTGCCCCCTTTTTATGTAATTTAGCTCTAAAAACTGAATACTTTCTAATGCATAAAAAAAAACTGCAGACTTCTCGAGGCTAATCCTGCTATTTATATTTTCCCTAATTGGATTTAACAGATAAGAACTGTAAAACAATGCACTTTATACTAACAATATAACCATAGCCGGACTGGATCTCTGCAGACGGAACCCTGGATTGGATTGCAAGTGGTGGGCAAAATTTGGCTATTGAAAGTCAATTACAGTAATTAAGATGTTAGTTTGATATAAAAATCCTTAAACATGGTTGATATATTTTTCTTTAGAACAGAAATGTCTCATAATTACAAGGTATTTATTGTCCCTTTTAAGGAGCTTCGGCTTATACACAATTAAAGACAGGTGTAAAAAGACAAAGAACTTATTAGAGAACAATACACTGAGAATAGATAGAGGAACTCTGTTAACTGGCAAAATTCTAACAGACTGAGGGGGTTGTAGCAGGAACTTGTAGTCAACAGTGCCAAATGATTGTGCAGTGATTCAGAAGGATTATCAGAGTAATGACTTTACACTTAGCTGTAGAGTGGTCATTTGCTACCTTGGCAATGCAGTTTCTATGGAGTGTTTGGAACAAAATCAAATTGCAATATAGTTAACAAAAAAAAAGGAGGATGGTAGTTACAGTGGAATGCTGAGACAAGAATATTAAGGATAGGTGTGCAAATTTAAGGGGTGATGGAAATATAGATTTTTTGGTTGACTATCTGTATGAGGGAGACCTATAATGGTAGGGATGAATAGCATCACCGACAAACTCTCTGAATATATCGATATATTTCTCCAGAAATATGTATGTAATCTATCCTCATATATCAAAGACACTACAAATTTACTCCACAAATTGTCTTATATTAAGCCAAAGAATAACTATAGTTGTCATGCGATGTGGGGGCTCTATATTCGAATATATCCCATGATATAGGCATTAAAATGACTCAGACTTATTTAGAAAGAGATATCTACATGCCTGACATCAAGAAGGAGTACATAGTCACATTAATTAACTATATCCTCAAGCACAATTACTTCCAGTTTCTAGACAAATTCTACCTTCAAATCAAGGGAACGGCCATGGGCACCAGATTTGCCCCTAGTTTTGCAAACCTCTTTATGGGGATCTTTGAGGAAATGTATATTTACAACTCGAAATGGAGAGGCAATCTGGTGTTCTATGGCCATAACAATGATGACCTCATACTTGTGTTTGAGGGTTCCGTGACAGAAGCCAATTAATTTGTGTCCTCTTTAAATGCTAATAACATGGGCATTAGTTTTACATCTAATTTACAAGAGCATACAATTTAATTTTTAGATGTAGTTTTTACTTGGGGTACAGATGGTAATATATGTACATCCACCTAGTTTAAACAGGTGGATTGTAATAATATTTTACACTTTTCCAGTAACCACTTAACAAGCTGGAAATCAAATATCCCATACAACCAATTCTGTAGGATGAGACAAAATAGTAGCACTATAGAGAAATATAATGAACAATCTGATATACTCATTGAAATATTTCAAGAAAAAGCTTATCCTTTGGGTCTTATTAATAAAGGGTGTGATAGAGCAAGGTCATTAGATAGAACGCAGTTGTTGACCTCTTTGACCTGTATGAGACCTGTACAAATTTAAAGGGACAGCCCCTATTTGTCACCCAGTAAAATTCCAACCATAAGGCTGTCAGTAGAGTTTTGAAAAACACTGGCCCATCCTAATGAGAGACCCTATTTTAAAGAAAATTATCCCCACAATCAAGATTGGTAAATACGAGAGAGCCAACACTAAAACAAAAGCTTGCGCCCAGTAAAGTGGTGATGTCCAAAAAATTTATGAATAAAAACAGAAACATAAAAACTTGTCCGGCTCTGCCTGTTAAAAAAGGTAACAAAAAAACAGTCACAACAAATTGCCACAGCTCTTCTATGGCCCTACCTGCCCATACAATGACTTGTGAAGGCACAAAAACCCTTTGTAGAGGTCCTAAGTGTTCAGGGGACTCCTTCAGGGAAGCTGTAAGTCTCAAGCTGCAAAAACTACTGCACGATTTAGGCCTGAAATTAGGCCCCTCCCAACCTGTACTCACAGTGAGAGGGCCATAAAAAACTATCCCTAGGCAAAATCTAGCCAGCCATGTGGAAAAACTGGGCCCCAATAAAGTTTTATCACCAATATGTAGAAAAAAATGTTTAAACACTTCCAGCAAGTTATCATATTTTCAGTAATGTGAGAAAGTAATGAGAATATTACCTTTTACAGCAAGCATGATACTAGTCGTTATTAAATCACTGTAATCAGGCTTACCTTAAATAAATCCGGTATTAACAGCATTTTCTAGCATATTAATTTCTCTCGAAAAATGTAATCTGCACATACCTCATAGCAGGAGACCCTGCACGCCATTCCCCCAGCTGAAGTTACCTCATCTCTTCAGTTATGTGTGAGAACAGCAATGGATCTTAGTTACAACCTGCTAAGATCATCAAAAACCACAGGCAGACTCTTCTTCAACTTTCTGTCTGAGGCTAAAACAGTACAACTCCGGTACCATTTGAAAATAATAAACTTTTGATTGAAGATAAACTACATAAATTTACCACATCTCTCTAGCTACTTCCTATCTTGTCGAGAGCTGCAAGAGAATGACTGGTAGTGGCAGTTAGGGGAGGAGCTATATAGACAGCTCTGCTGTGGGTGATCCTCTTGCAGCTTCCTCTTGGGAAGGAGAATATCCCACAAGTAATGGATGATCCGTGTACTGGATACACCTTACAAGAGAAACAATGCTACATGTGCAAATATATTGCACATGGATGCACTGGTTTGACATATTTTGGGGAGTATTTCCCCATTAGAGGGAAACTTTCTTCCGAACTCTGTTTCCTTTAGGTCTCAATGAAGTGATAGATTCTTCTGTTTTTGTATGAATAAGCATTAGACCATTTTTTTTCAACCTTAGAAGTGACGTTGTTGTGAATATTATTACCAATAGAATGGGCCAATTTTTGTCTTATTTTCTATTATGCACATATTAATCCTTGATTTTATCTTATCTTTTCTGTACACCAGAATCTCAACACCACATTGTTTCAAGCATACACATTCAATATTATTAGCTTTGTCACTATTGGGGGCCTTTACTTAGTAGTAATTATTACCAGTTTCTAACTCACATTTTCCCTATATGTTAGGGGTGCCTTTATCAGGTCACACACTTACACTGTTGGTATTCTACCTATTGGTTCTACATTGTATTTATCTACAATGTTATCATCATTTAGAATAGTTGATTTATCCATTTTTTGTTCATTTGGGTTGTGCTTTTAATCAATTTGTTATTTCACATGCCATTATCATTATTATTATTATTTATTCCACTTGAGTGGTTTTATATTGATGAACTGTAACTAGCATAAGTATCACTGCTTACTTAGATGTGTACATAGCTATGGTATGCATTTATATATGATTCATTACACTCCTTGACTATAACCACCATAGGTATGATTGTTCACATATATACTCACTAAGCTATGGGAGCTATTAACCACCGTAGGTTACCACCAGAGGTATTGTCATTCACACATATACTTATGTGAGCTATTAACCCATTATCGATTAGTCTCACACATATACATATATATTTTAGCTTTTTATAATATATATTTTATAATTTATATTTCCTTTTATTGCACACCATATACTATCTGATCACATAATATTACATGAATAAACCTAGGACCGGCATGTGGCTTATCCCTTCTACAGTTATGAGGGATGAACTCAAACAGATTAGATATTCACTATTTTCCCATGTTGATATATTATTATTTTTATACAGCACTAATATCGTTGTGCTAAACACTTTTATTATGACTCATCCATTTTTTTTCTCTGTGCTGGATAAACTGTCAGTCACAGAGATCCATACACACTGATGCATCATAAACACTGCACCAATCACCTCACACTAATTGAGCCACTCATTGTGCATCTAGGGGGCGGAGTCCCCCTTGGTGTTTCTGATCTGGCATTTTGCAACTAAATGAAAATAAGATAACGGCGATCGCTCAAACGGATTTTAGTTCATTACATAAAATGTAAGCATTACCCAGCATTTTTTTGTATCGCATTATGGTAAAGGTACCCCGAACATTTTAAAATATATAACACTTTAAATTTATAACACTTTGGATCAGCTTATGTTGCCTTCAATTGTAAGGCTTTAGTTCCTAGTGACCAGAAACTGCTATTTTTTTTACACTTAGCCACAAACATAGTGGTAATTAGCTTTTTTTTTTTTTTTTTTTTGGTTCGTATTATCAACGATTCACTATATTTTATGAGTGATCAATACTGGTTATCTTTTTTTTTGTTTGTTACATTGTTTTAAGCAATTAGACACAGGTGCAACAATTTGGTTGTGTTGAGATAAAAGGTTTTGCGATTGGCTGTTTGATGTTTGGAGTGGGAGGAGTTATATCTTACTTTGTGGTAGCATAGCTCTATATAATGGGTTTATTTACAACAAATATTATGCCTGATGAAACGGTTCTTCCGAGAAACGCGTTGCATAGTTTCTCTAATTTCATGCTAGATATTACATTTGAATCAGCGATGTTTTTAACTTGGTTTTTGTTTTTAACTTATGTTTTAATAAATCCATTTGGTATGTTTTAAACTCTCAATGCTCAGTGTCTATCTCCCAGCCTATGCTACCTAGAGGGTTGTTTACCCTCTCACTGTACACTTTACAGATCCTATATTCCTTTGCTTTTGAAGTTCCAGACACGCCAGAGTTCAGCTAGCTGGACTGCTGATTAAAATCCAGACTGTCCCTATAGGCACAACTAAGTGCCATAGTCACATATCAGTACCCTGTGTCTTCTCACCATGTTTGATGCACCTTGCTCTATTGATTCGCACATGCGGCGCCTCTTTCTGTTCTATTTTTTTGCTGTGAGCACTGGTGTACAAGTAGATGATAAAACGTTAAACAATTATGAGGGAATGGGCTGAAGGGGTCTCTAAAATTATTTAACAACCTATAGCATGTAAAACAAAGGCATAAATAAAGTCTTCTCAGTCATAGTCAAGATGAGAGTAATATACTTTTAACTGTAAGCAAGTTTTCTTTTCAGTAAAGACACAATTGCCAAGAGACAATAAGACTTGCAACTCAAAAACATTGGAATTCAAAAATATTTATACCTGTCCCTTGTCACAGACACTAATTTCCCATCTATCTTGCAACCTTTCTGCTCTCCCCACATAAAATGAGTTCCATAATAAGATTACTGGCATCAGAAAAGCAACTTCAAACCATACAACAATAGTGACTTAAACTAGGAGAAAATACACTCTCTATATAACAAAAAAATAAAAGGGGGGCAGAACCTACAGCTGTAGCAGCAGTATGTGTTTACAATGACATCCTGGTTCCAATTAAGCTTTTTGGGGTTACTTTTTGTTTGATATGATCATGGTATAAGCTGAAATACCCAGAGATGTTTTGCAGGAATTTAGGAGTCTATGTCATCATAAGGTAACCTTCCTATGTTTTTAAGCTAAACTATGCAACAACCAGCCACATGACCTGCAAGTCTACACTGTGAGTCTGCTTGCTTGTGTTGTTTGGGCTGTCACACATTCTTTTCCCCAGGACACAGGGTTTATGCACCTCTTAGACCACTTGGTAAGAGTGTAGCGTTTGCGCACCTAAGCCCAAAACAAGTCTTCCACTGATCACCAATGCTATGCAGAAAAAACATAATTTATGCTTACCTGATAAATTTATTTCTCTTGTAGTGTATCCAGTCCACGGATCATCCATTACTTATGGAATATATTCTCCTTCCCAACAGGAAGCTGCAAGAGTCCACCCACAGCAAAGCTGCTATATAGCTCCTCCCCTAACTGCCATATTCAGTCATTCGACCGAAAACATGCAGAGAAAGGAAAAACCATAGGGTGCAGTGGTGACTGTAGTTCAAATGAAAAAATTACCTGCCTTAAAGTGACAGGGCGGGCCGTGGACTGGATACACTACAAGAGAAATAAATTTATCAGGTAAGCATAAATTATGTTTTCTCTTGTTAAGTGTATCCAGTCCACGGATCATCCATTACTTATGGAATACCAATAACAAAGCTAAAGTACACGGATGATGGGAGGGACAAGGCAGGTACTTAAACGGAAGTTACCACTGCCTGTAAAAAACCCTTTCTCCCAAAAATAGCCTCCGAAGAAGCAAGGTATCAAATTTGTTAAATTTGAAAAGTATGAAGCGCAGACCAAGACTCCGTCTTGTAAATCTGTTCAACAGAAGCCACATTTAAAAAAGGCCCAAGTGAAAACCACAGCTCTAGTAGAATGAGCTGTAATCCCTTCAGGAGGCTGCTGTCCAGCAGTCTCATAAGCTAAATGAATTATGCTTTTTAACCAAAAAGACAGAGAGGCTGCTGAAGTCTTTTGACCTCTCCTCTGTCCAGAATAGACAACAAACAAGGTGAACGTTTGATGAAAACTGTAGTAGCTTGTAAGTAAAACTTTAAAGCACAAACCACGTCCAATATTGTGTAATAGACGTTCCTTCTTTGAGGAAGGATTAGGATACAAGCATGGAACAACTATCTCTTGAGTGATGTACTTGTTAGATACCACCTTAGGAAAAAAACCCGGTTGGTACGCAGGACTACCTTATCCGTACGAAGGACCAGATAAGGAGAATCACATTGTAACACAGATAACTTGGAGACTCTACGAGTCGAGGAATTAGCTACCCAAAAGGAACTTTCCAAGATAAAGATTGATATCTATGGAACAAAAAAGGTTCAAACGGAACTTCTTGAAGAACCTTAAGAATCAGGTTTAAGCTCCATGGCGGAGCAACAGTTTTAAACACAGGCTTGGATCTAACCAAAGCCTGACCAAATGCCTGAACGTCTAGAATACCTGCCAGACGCTTGTGCAAAAAAATAGACAGAGTAAAAATCTGTCCCCTTTTAAGGAATTAGCTGACAACCCTTTTCTCAAAAACATCTTGGAGAAAAGATAATATCCTGGGAATCCAGACTTTACTCCATGAGTAACCCTTGGATTCATAACAATCAGATATTTACACCATATCTATGTTCAATTTTCCTAGAGACAGGCTTTCATGTCTGTATTAAGGTATCAATGACTGACTCGGAGAAGCCATGCTTTGATAACATCAAGCGTTCAGTCTCCAGGCAGTCCATCTCAGATTGATTCTATTTAGATGGTTGAAAGGACCCTGAGGTAGAGGGACCTGTCTCAGAAGCAGAGACCGTGATGGAAAGGATGACATGTCCACCAGATCTGCATACCAGGTCCTGCGTGGCTACGCAGGCGCTGTCAAAAACACCAAAGCCCTCTCCTGCTTGGTCTTGACCTCCGGAGGAAATCCCACTCCCCCGGAAGAAAAGTCTGACGACTTAGAAAATCCACCTCCCAGTTCTCAACACCTGGGATATGGATAGCTGATAGACAAGAGTGAGTCTCTGTCCAGTGAATTATTGTAAGACTTCTAACATCGCTAGGGAACTTCTGTTCCCCCTTGATGGCTGATGTAAGCCACAGTCGTGTATATTGTCCGACTGAGTATGATGTACCTCAGAGTTGCTAACTGAGGCCAAGTCTGAAGAGCATGGAATATCACTCCCAGTTCCAGAATATTTATTAGAAGGAGGGTCTCCTCCTAAGTCCACTATCCCTGAGCCTTCAGGGAGTTCCAGACTGCATCCCAACCTAAAAGGCTGGCATCTATTGTAACAATTGTCCCATCTGACCTGCGGAAGGTCATACCCTTGGACAGATGGACCCGACATAGTCACCAGAGAAGAGAATCTCTGGTCTCTTGGTCCAGGTTTAACAGGGGGACAAATCTGTGTAATCCCCGTTCCTCTGACTGAGCATGCATAGTTGCAGCGGTCTGAAATGTAGACGTGCAAACGGTACTATGTCCCTTGCCGCTACCATTAAGCCAATTTCATTCATGTACTGAGCCACCGAAGGGCGCGGATGGGATGAAAAAACACGGCAGAAATTTAGAAACTTTGACAACCTGGACTCTGTCAGGTAAATTTTCATTTCTACAGAATCTATCAGAGTCCCTAGGAGGGAAACCCTTGAGATTGGGGATAGAGAACTCTTTCCTTGTTCACTTTCCACCCATGTGATCTCAGAAATGCCAGTACTACGTCCGTATGAGACTGGGCAATTTGGATGTTTGACGCCTGTATCAGGATGTCATCTAAATAAGGGGCCACTTCTATGCCCCGCGGTCTAAGGACCGCCAAAGCGACCCCAGAACCTCCATAAAGATTCTTGGGGCTGTAGATATCCCAAAGGAAAGAGCTACAAACTGGTAATGCCTGTCTAGAAAGGCAAACCTGAAAAACGATGGTGATCTTTATGCATCACAATGTGAGGATAAGCATCCTTCAAATCCATTGTAGTCCTCTATTGACTCTCCTGGATCATAGTTAAGATGGTACGAATAGTTTCCATCTTAAATGACGGAATTCTGAGGAATTTGTTTAAGATCTTTAGATCCAAAATAGGTCTGAAGGTTCCCTCTCCTTGGGAACCACAAACAGATTTGAGTAAAAACTCTGTCCCTGTTCCTCTCTTGGAACTGGATGGATCTCGTACACAATGTAAGAATGCCTCCTTCTTTATCTGGTTTGCAGATAATTGTGAAAGGCGAAATCTCCCCTTTTTTGGGGGGGGAATCTTTGAAATCCAGAAGATATCTCTGGGATATAAATTCCAATGCCTAGGGATCCTGGGCATCTCTTGCCCACGCCTGGGCGAAGAATGAAAGTCTGCCCCCTATAGGATCCGTTACCGGATAGGGGTCCGTTCCTTCATGCTGCCTTAGAGGCAGCAGCAGGCTCCTTGGCCTGCTTATCTTTGTTCCAGGTCCGATTGTCTCCAGACCGCCTTGGACTGAGCAAAAATTCCCTCTTGTTTTGCCTTAGAGGAAGAGGATGCCACACCTGCCCTGAAGTTTTTAAAAGGCACGAAAATTAGACCTTTTTTTTTTTTTTTTTTTTTTTGGCCCTTGATTTGGACCTATCCTGAGGAAGGGCATGACCTTTTCCTCCAGTGATATAAGCAATAATCTCCTTCAAACCAGGCCCGAATAGGGTCTGCCCCTTGAAGGGAAGTTAAGTAGCTTATTTATTAAAGTCACGACAGCTGACCATGATATAAGCCATAGCGCTCTGCGCGCCAGTATAGTAAAAAACAGAATTCTTAGCCGTTAGTCTAGTCAAATGAACAAGGCATCAGAAAACAAAGGAATTGGCTAGCATAAGCTTGTCAAATATATTCATCCAATGGAGTCGCTTAACTGTAAAGCCTCATCAAGAGACTCAACCCAGAACGCCGCAGCAGCAGTGACAGAAGCAATGTATGCAAGGGGCTGCAGGATAAAACCCTGTTGAATAAACATTTTTTATCCATTGGATCTAAAAAGCACAACTGTCCTCGTCAGAGGCAGTGGTACGCTTAGCTAGAGTAGAAACTCTTCTCTCCACCTTAGGAACTGTCTGCCAGAAGTCCCGTGTGGTGGTAACTATTAGAAAACATTCTTCTAAAAAATAGGAGGGGAAGAGAATGGCACACCTGGTCTATCCCATTCCTTATTAAAAAAATTTTAGTAAACCTCTTTAGGTATTGGAAAAACATCAGTACACACCGGCACTGCATATTATTTATCCAGTCTACACAATTTCTCTGGCCCTGCGATTGTACACATTCATTCAGAGCAGCCAAAGCCTCCCTGAGCAACAAGTGGAGGTTCTCAAGCATAAATTTTAAATGTAGAAATATCAGAATCAGGTTAAATCATCTTCCCTGAGTCAAAAAAAAATCACCCACAGACTAAGCATATTGTGAGGTAGTATCATACATGGTTCTTAAAGCGTCTGTATGCTCTGTATCTACCCCCAGAGCTAACTGCTTTCCTTTAATTTCAGGTAGTCTGACTAATACTGCTGCCAGAATATTATTCACCACCTTTGCCATGTCTTGTAAAATAAACGCTATGGGCGCCCTTGATTTACTTGGCGCCATTTGAGCGTGAGTCCCTGAAGCGGGAGTCGAAGGGTCTGACACGTGGGGAGAGTTAGTCGGCATAACTTTCCCCTCGACAGAATCCCCTGGTAAAAGAAACGCTATGGGTGCCCTTGATGTACTTGGCGCCATTTGAGCGTGAGTCCCTAAAGCGGGAGTCAAAAGGTCTGACACGTGGGGAGAGTTAGTCGGCATAACTACCCCCACGACAGAATCCTCTGGTGATAATGTTTTTAAAGACAAAAAATGATCTTTATTGTTTAACATGAAATCAGTACATCTGGTACACATTCTAAGATGGGGTTCCACCATGGCTTTAAAACATAATGAACACAGAGCTTCCTCTATGTTAGACATGTTAGAACAGACTAATAATGAGACTAGTAAGCTTGGAAAACACTTTAAATCAAGTTAACAAGCAAATATATAAAACGTTACTGTGCCTTTAAGAGAAACACATTTTGTCAAAATTTGAAAAACAGTGAAAAAAAAGGCAGTAAAACAAACAAAATTTTTACAGTACATGTAATAAGGTAACAGAGCATTGCACCCACTTGCAAATGGATGATTAACCCCTTAATGCAAAAAACAGATCAAAAAAACAACATAGACGTTTTTAAAAACAGACACAACAAACTGCCACAGCCAACAGTGGGAAGCTTCAGTTAACTGTTTCTATGCAAAATTTAAGCCAGCCATGTGGAAAAAACTTAGGCCCCAATAAGTTTTATCACCAAACATATGTTAAAAAAACGATTAAACATGCCAGCAAACGTTTTAAAACACATTTTTACAAGAGTATGTATCTCTATTAATAAGCCTGATACCAGTCGCTTTTACTGCATTTAAGGCTATACCAACATTACAGTGTTATCACCAATGTACGTTAAAAAATGATTAAACATGCCAGCAAACGTTTTAAAACACATTTTTATAAGAGTATGTATCTCTATTAATAAGCCTGATACCAGTCGCTATCGCTGCATTTAAGGCTTTACTTACATTACTTCGGTATCAGCAGTATTTTCTTAGTCAATTCCATTCCTAGAAAAATATTTTACTGCACATACCTTATCTGCAGGAAAACCTGCACGCCATTCCCCCTCTGAAGTACCTCACTCCACAGAATGTGTGAGAACAGCAAATGGATCTTAGTTACGTCTGCTAAGATCATAGAAAAACGCAGGCAGATTCTTCTTCCAAATACTGCCTGAGATAAACAGCACACTCCGGTGCCATTTAAAAATAACAAACTTTTGATTGAAGAATAAACTAAGTAGAAAACATAATTTATGCTTACCTGATAAATTTATTTCTCTTGTAGTGTATCCAGTCCAAGGATCATCCATTACTTATGGGATATTAACTCCTCCCCAACAGGAAGTGCAAGAGGATTCACCCAGCAGAGCTGCTATATAGCTCCTCCCCTAACTGCCATTACCAGTCATTCGACCGAAAACATGCAGAGAAAGGAAAACCATAGGGTACAGTGGTGACTGTAGTTTAATGGAAAAGTTACCTGCCTTAAAGTGACAGGGCGGGCCGTGGACTGGATACACTACAAGAGAAATAAATTTATCAGGTAAGCATAAATTATGTTTTCTCTTGTTAAGTGTATCCAGTCCACGGATCATCCATTACTTATGGGATACCAATACCAAAGCTAAAGTACACGGATGACGGGAGGGACAGGCAGGCTCTTTATATGGAAGGAACCACTGCCTGAAGAACCTTTCTCCCAAAAACAGCCTCCGAAGAAGCAAAAGTGTCAAATTTGTAAAATTTGGAAAAAGTATGAAGAGAAGACCAAGTTGCAGCCTTGCAAATCTGTTCAACAGAAGCCTCATTCTTAAAGGCCCAAGTGGAAGCCACAGCTCTAGTAGAATGTGCTGTAATTCTTTCAGGAGGCTGCTGTCCAGCAGTCTCATAGGCTAACCGTATTATGCTACGAAGCCAAAAGGAGAGAGAGGTAGCCGAAGCTTTTTGACCTCTCCTCTGACCAGAATAAACGACAAACAGGGAAGACGTTTGTCGAAAATCCTTAGTTGCCTGTAGATAAAATTTCAGGGCACGGACTACATCTAGATTGTGTAGCAGACGTTCCTTTTTCGAAGAAGGATTAGGACACAAAGATGTAACCACAATCTCTTGATTGATATTCCTGTTAGTGACCACATTAGGTAGGAACCCAGGTTTAGTACGCAGAACTACCTTGTCTGAATGAAAAATCAGATAAGGAGAATCACAATGTAAGGCAGATAACTCAGAGACTCTTCGAGCCGAGGAAATCGCCATTAAAAACAGAACTTTACAAGATAACAACTTGATATCAATGGAATGAAGGGGTTCAAACGGAACCCCCTGTAAAACATTAAGAACTAAGTTCAAACTCCATGGTGGAGCAACAGTTTTAAACACAGGCTTGATCCTAGCTAAAGCCTGACAAAAAGCTTGAACGTCCGGAACTTCTGACAGACGTTTGTGTAAAAGAATGGACAGAGCTGAAATCTGTCCCTTTAAGGAACTAGCGGATAAACCCTTTTCTAAACCTTCTTGTAGAAAAGACAATATCCTCGGAATCCTAACCTTACTCCATGAGTAACTCTTGGATTCGCACCAATATAAGTATTTGCGCCATATCTTATGGTAAATCTTTCTGGTAACAGGCTTCCTAGCCTGTATTAAGGTATCAATAACTGACTCAGAAAAAACACGTTTTGATAAAATCAAGCGTTCAATTTCCAAGCAGTCAGCTTCAGAGAAATTAGATTTTGATGTTTGAAGGGACCCTGGATCAGAAGGTCCTGTTTTAGAGGTAGCGACCAAGGTGGACAGGATGACATGTCCACTAGATCTGCATACCAAGTCCTGCGTGGCCATGCAGGCGTTATTAGAATCACTGATGCTCTCTCCTGTTTGATTCTGGCAATCAATCGAGGAAGCATCGGGAAGGGTGGAAACACATAAGCCATCCCGAAGGTCCAAGGTGCTGTCAAAGCATCTATCAGAACCGCTCCCGGATCCCTGGATCTGGACCCGTAACGAGGAAGCTTGGCGTTCTGTCGAGACGCCATGAGATCTATCTCTGGTTTGCCCCAACATCGAAGTATTTGGGCAAAGACCTCCGGATGAAGTTCCCACTCCCCCGGATGAAAAGTCTGACGACTTAAGAAATCCGCCTCCCAGTTCTCCACTCCCGGGATGTGGATTGCTGACAGGTGGCAAGAGTGAGACTCTGCCCAGCGAATTATCTTTGATACTTCCATCATTGCTAGGGAGCTTCTTGTCCCTCCCTGATGGTTGATGTAAGCTACAGTCGTGATGTTGTCCGACTGAAACCTGATGAACCCCCGAGTTGTTAACTGGGGCCAAGCCAGAAGGGCATTGAGAACTGCTCTCAATTCCAGAATGTTTATTGGTAGGAGACTCTCCTCCTGATTCCATTGTCCCTGAGCCTTCAGAGAATTCCAGACAGCGCCCCAACCTAGTAGGCTGGCGTCTGTTGTTACAATTGTCCAGTCCGGCCTGCTGAATGGCATCCCCCTGGACAGATGTGGCCGAGAAAGCCACCATAGAAGAGAATTTCTGGTCTCTTGATCCAGATTCAGAGTAGGGGACAAGTCTGAGTAATCCCCATTCCACTGACTTAGCATGCACAATTGCAGCGGTCTGAGATGTAGACGTGCAAAGGGTACTATGTCCATTGCTGCTACCATTAAGCCGATCACCTCCATGCATTGAGCTACTGACGGGTGTTGAATGGAATGAAGGACACGGCATGCATTTTGAAGCTTTGTTAACCTGTCTTCTGTCAGGTAAATCTTCATTTCTACAGAATCTATAAGAGTCCCCAAGAAGGGAACTCTTGTGAGTGGAAAGAGAGAACTCTTCTTTTCGTTCACCTTCCATCCATGCGACCTTAGAAATGCCAGTACTAACTCTGTATGAGACTTGGCAGTTTGAAAGCTTGAAGCTTGTATCAGAATGTCATCTAGGTACGGAGCTACCGCAATTCCTCGCGGTCTTAGTACCGCCAGAAGAGCACACAGAACCTTTGTGAAGATTCTCGGAGCCGTAGCCAATCCGAATGGAAGAGCTACAAACTGGTAATGCCTGTCTAGAAAGGCAAACCTTAGATACCGGTAATGATCTTTGTGAATCGGTATGTGAAGGTAAGCATCCTTTAAATCCACTGTGGTCATGTACTGACCCTTTTGCATCATGGGTAAAATTGTCCGAATAGTTTCCATTTTGAACGATGGAACTCTTAGGAATTTGTTTAGGATCTTTAAATACAAGATTGGCCTGAAAATTCCCTCTTTTTTGGGAACCACAAACAGATTTGAGTAAAACCCTTGTCCTTGTTCCGACCGCGGAACCGGATGGATCACTCCCATTAATAAAAGATCTTGTACGCAGCGTAGAAACGCCTCTTTCTTTATTTGGTTTGTTGACAACCTTGACAGATGAAATCTCCCTCTTGGGGGAGAGAATTTGAAGTCTAGAAGGTATCCCTGAGATATGATCTCTAACGCCCAGGGATCCTGGACATCTCTTGCCCAAGCCTGGGCGAAGAGAGAAAGTCTGCCCCCCACTAGATCCGTTCCCGGATCGGGGGCCCTCGATTCATGCTGTCTTAGGGGCAGCAGCAGGTTTCCTGGCCTGCTTGCCCTTGTTCCAGGACTGGTTAGGTCTCCAGCCTTGTCTGTAGCGAGCAACAGCTCCTTCCTGTTTTGGTGCAGAGGAAGTTGATGCTGCTCCTGCTTTGAAATTACGAAAGGAACGAAAATTAGACTGTATAGCCTTAGGTTTGGCTCTGTCTTGAGGCAGGGCATGGCCTTTACCTCCTGTAATGTCAGCGATAATTTCTTTCAACCCGGGCCCGAATAAGGTCTGCCCTTTGAAAGGTATATTAAGCAATTTAGATTTAGAAGTAATGTCAGCTGACCAGGATTTTAGCCACAGTGCTCTGCGTGCCTGAATGGCGAATCCGGAATTCTTAGCCGTAAGTTTAGTTAAATGTACTACGGCATCTGAAATAAATGAGTTAGCTAACTTAAGGGCTTTAAGCTTGTGTGTAATCTCATCTAATGGAGCTGATTCAAGTGTCTCTTCCAGAGACTCAAACCAAAATGCTGCTGCAGCCGTGACAGGCGCAATGCATGCAAGAGGTTGCAATATAAAACCTTGTTGAACAAACATTTTCTTAAGGTAACCCTCTAACTTTTTATCCATTGGATCTGAAAAGGCACAGCTATCCTCCACCGGGATAGTGGTACGCTTAGCTAAAGTAGAAACTGCTCCCTCCACCTTAGGGACCGTTTGCCATAAGTCCCGTGTGGTGGCGTCTATTGGAAACATCTTTCTAAATATCGGAGGGGGTGAGAACGGCACACCGGGTCTATCCCACTCCTTAGTAACAATTTCAGTAAGTCTCTTAGGTATAGGAAAAACGTCAGTACTCGCCGGAACAGCAAAATATTTATCCAACCTACACATTTTCTCTGGTATTGCAACTGTGTTACAATCATTCAGAGCCGCTAACACCTCCCCTAGTAATACACGGAGGTTTTCCAGCTTAAATTTAAAATTTGAAATATCTGAATCCAGTTTGTTTGGATCAGAACCGTCACCCGCAGAATGAAGCTCTCCGTCCTCATGTTCTGCAAATTGTGACGCAGTGTCTGACATGGCCCTAATATTATCAGCGCACTCTGTTCTCACCCCAGAGTGATCACGCTTACCTCTTAGTTCTGGTAATTTAGCCAAAACTTCAGTCATAACAGTAGCCATATCCTGTAATGTGATTTGTAATGGCCGCCCAGATGTACTCGGCGCTACAATATCACGCACCTCCCGAGCGGGAGATGCAGGTACTGACACGTGAGGCGAGTTAGTCGGCATAACTCTCCCCTCGTTGTTTGGTGAAATATGTTCAATTTGTACAGATTGACTTTTATTTAAAGTAGCATCAATACAGTTAGTACATAAATTTCTATTGGGCTCCACTTTGGCTTTAGCACATATAGCACAGATATCTTCCTCTGAATCAGACATGTTTAACACACTAGCAAATAAACTAGCAAATTGGAAATACTTTTCAAGTAATTTACTATAATATGAAAACGTACTGTGCCTATAAGAAGCACAGAAAAAGTTATGACAGTTGAAAATTAATAAACTGAAAAGTTATAGCATCAAATCTTTGTAAAAAAACACAATTTTAGCAAAGGATTGCTCCCATTAGCAAAGGATAACTAACCCTGATAGCAGAAAAAAAAAAAAAAAAATACAATCTCACAGCTCTGCTGTGAGTGATTACCTCCCTCAAAACAAGTTTTGAAGACCCCTGAGTTCTGTAGAGATGAACCGGATCATGCAGGGAAGACAATAAACTTCTAACTGAATTTTTTGATGCGTAGCAAAAGCACCAAAAAAGGTCCCTCCCCCTCACACATAACAGTGAGAGAGATCAGTAAACTGTCATAAATTAAATAAAACGACTGCCAAGTGGAAAAAAATAGTGCCCAAAACATTTTTTCACCCAGTACCTCAGAAAATTAAACGATTTTACATGCCAGCAAAAAACGTTTAACATTAATAAATTGAGTGTTATTAAAAAGCCTGTTGCTAGTCCCTGCAAATTAGGATAAAGTTTTATGCATACAGTATAATTCCAGTGAAGTGCCATTCCCCAGAATACTGAAGTGTAAAATATACATACATGACAGCCTGATACCAGTTGCTGCTACTGCATTTAAGGCTGAGTTTACATTATATCGGTATGGCAGAATTTTCTCATCAATTCCATTGTCAGAAAATAATAAGCTGCTACATACCTCTTTGCAGATTAATCTGCCCGCTGTCCCCTGATCTGAAGTTTACCTCTCCTCAGATGGCCGAGAAACAGCAATATGATCTTAACTACTCCGGCTAAAATCATAGAAAAACTCAGGTAGATTCTTCTTCAAATTCTACCAGAGAAGGAATAACACACTCGGGTGCTATTATAAAATAACAAACTTTTGATTGAAGGTATGAAACTAAGTATAATCACCACAGTCCTCTCACACATCCTATCTATTCGTTGGGTGCAAGAGAATGACTGGTAATGGCAGTTAGGGGAGGAGCTATATAGCAGCTCTGCTGGGTGAATCCTCTTGCACTTCCTGTTGGGGAGGAGTTAATATCCCATAAGTAATGGATGATCCGTGGACTGGATACACTTAAAAAGAGAAAGCACCACAGACTCTCACGACCTCCTATCTATGTTGAGGCTTGCAAGAGAATGACTGAATATGGCAGTTAGGGGAGGAGCTATATAGCAGCTTTGCTGTGGGTGGACTCTTGCAGCTTCCTGTTGGGAAGGAGAATATATTCCATAAGTAATGGATGATCCGTGGACTGGATACACTTAACAAGAGAAACATAATTTATGCTTACCTGATAAATTTATTTCTCTTGTGGTGTATCCAGTCCACGGATCATCCATTATTTGTGGGATATTCTCCTTCCCAACAGAAAGCTGCAAGAGGATCACCCACAGCAGAGCTGTCTATATAGCTCCTCCCCTAACTGCCACTACCAGTCATTCGACCGAAGACAAGCAAGAGAAAGGAGAAACTATAGGGTGCAGTGGTGACTGTAGTTTAAAAATAAAAGACACCTGCCTTAAAATGATAGGGCGGCCCGTGGACTGGATACACCACAAGAGAAATAAATTTATCAGGTAAGCATAAATTATGTTTTCTCTTGTAAGGTGTATCCAGTCCACGGATCATCCATTACTTGTGGGATACCAATACCAAAGCTATAGGACACGGATGAAGGGAGGGACAAGGCAGGCACTTAAACGGAAGGCACCACTGCCCGCAAAACCTTTCTCCCAAAAATAACCTCTGAAGAAGCAAAAGTATCAAATTTATAGAACTTTGAAAAAGTATGAAGCGAAGACCAAGTCGCCGCCTTACAAATCTGTTCAACAGAAGCCTCATTTCTAAAAGCCCATGTGGAAGATACCGCTCTAGTAGAATGAGCTGTAATCCTTTCAGGAGGCTGCTGGCCAGCAGTCTCATAAGCTAAGCGTATTATACTCCTTAGCCAAAAAGAAAGAGAGGTTGCCGAAGCCTTTTGGCCTCTCCTCTGTCCAGAGTAGACAACAAACAATGCAGATGTTTGACGAAAATCCTTCTTGGAGAAAAGATAATATCCTAGGAATCCTGACCTTACTCCATGAGTAACCTTTGGATTCACACCAATGAAGATATTTACACCATATCTTATGATAGATTTTCCTGGTGACAGGCTTTCGTGCCTGTATTAAGGTATCAATGACCGACTCTGAGAAACCAAGCATTCAATCTCCAAGCAGTCAGACGCAGAGAAATTAGATTTGGATGGTTGAAAGGACCCTGAAGTAGAAGGTCCTGCCCCAGAGGCAGAGTCCATGGTGGAAAGGATGACATGTCCACCAGATCTGCATACCAAGTCCTGCGTGGCCACGCAGGTGCTATCAAAATTACCGATGCTCTCTCCTGTTTGATCTTGGCAATCAGACGAGGGAGCAAAGGAAACGGTGGAAACACATAAGCCAGGTTGAAGGACCAAGGCGCTGCTAGAGCATCTATCAGCACTGCCTTGGGATCCCTGGACCTGGATCCGTAACAAGGAAGCTTGGCGTTCTGGCGAGACGCCATGAGATCCAGTTCTGGTTTGCCCCAACGTTGAATCAACTGTGCAAACACCTCCGGATGGAGCTCCCACTCCCCCTAATGAAAAGTCTGACGACTTAGAAAATCTGCCTCCCAGTTCTCTACTCCTGGGATATGGATAGCTGATAGATGGCAAGAGTGAATCTCTGCCCATTGAATTATCTTTGAAACCTCCAACATTGCTAGGGAACTCCTTGTTCCCCCTTGATGGTTGATGTAAGCTACAGTCGTGATGTTGTCCGACTGAAATCTGATGAACCTCACTGCCACTAGCTGAGGCCAAGCCTGAAGAGCATTGAATATCGCTCTTAGTTCCAGAATGTTTATTGGAAGGAGTGCATCCTCCTGAGTCCACGACCCCTGAGCTTTCAGAGAGTTCCAGACTGCACCCCAGCCCAGAAGGCTGGCATCTGTTGTTACTATTGTCAATTCTGGCCTGCGGAAGGTCATACCTTTGGACAGATGGACCCGAGAAAGCCACCAGAGAAGAGAATCCCTGGTCTCTTGATCCAGATTTAGTAGAGGGGACAAATCTGTGTAATCCCCATTCCACTGACTGAGAATGCAGAGTTGCAGTGGTCTGAGATGTAGGCGGGCAAACGGAACTATGTCCATTGCCGCTACCATTAAGCCGATTACTTCCATACAGCAAACGTTATCTTATTTTCAGTAATGTGAGAAAGTAATAAGAATATTACCTTTTACAGCAAGCATGATACTAGTCGTTATTAAATCACTGTAATCAGGCTTACCTTAAATAAATCCGGTATTAACAGCATTTTCTAGCATATTCATTTCTCTAGAAAAATTTAAACTGCACATACCTCATAGCAGGAGACCCTGCACGCCATTCCCCCAGCTGAAGTTACCTCATCTCATCAGTTATGTGTGAGAACAGCAGTGGAACTTAGTTACAACCTGCTAAGATCATCAAAAACCACAGGCAGACTCTTCTTCAACTTTCTGCCTGAGGCTAAAACAGTACAACTCCGGTACAATTTGAAAATAATAAACTTTTGATTGAAGATAAAATACATAAATTTACCACATCTCTGTAGCTACTTCCTATGTTGTCGAGAGCTGCTAGAGAATGACTGGTAGTGGCAGTTAGGGGAGGAGCTATATAGACAGCTCTGCTTTGGGTGATCCTCTTGCAGCTTCCTGTTGGGAAGGAGAATATCCCACAAGTAATGGATGATCCGTGGACTGGATACACCTTACAAGAGAAATGGCAGTGAAAATGTGTGTAGGAGAGAACATTGCCTCAGATGAGAAAACAGTAGCTAAAACTCATGAGGAGTCTATTAATCCTATGACACAGATTGTCCATTTGATTGCTTCGGAGACCGGCTGGCAGAGCAAAAGCCTTGATAGTGAGTCTGTACACATACACAGCTTGATTCTACCATCTGAGAGGGTAGAAGAGATAGATGCAGTGAGGAGACAATGGGAGAAACCTCCCTGAAATGTGTGAGACTGACCAACCACTGTAGTTATTCCCTACTGGACCAGGTTATCCTGTTAGGATGATCTGGTGTCACAAACTATACACCGTGCTAGTGTATCCAAAAAGCCAAAAGACACCTCCATGTCTCCTTCTCTGCAGTGAAATACAGTGCAGGAGAAGCTATGCAACATGAGTAAGACTGCAGAACCTGATAATGAAGCATTGGATTATGGAGCGCTAACTCCTAATGTTTCTTTGGCAAGGGAGCAAGCATTTATACTCTTACTAATTCTAACTAAAGTGCACTGTACATGCAGCAAAAGGAAAAGACTGACAGCTATCCTTAAAATTGGAATTGGCTGAAGGGTGAGATTCCCCTAAACCAGATCGCTCTAATGTGTGATCTTAGCAATCAGTGATTTACTAGAAAACTTTAATTGTTCACATCATTGAATGTTATATACTATACAGAAGCTTACATAACTCATGTTTTTTCTCTAGAAGCCTATACAGTTGGAGACCAGACAAACTATAGAGCCATGGACATACCTGGAGTAGCTTCAGTCTGGGACTATCTTTCATTTAATCTGATCCAAATATCTTGGCATGTCCCTAAATTTACCCCTGCCACAATGGGACCAAGGTGGACATCACAGCTACATGGCAGAAGCTGCTACTGATATTT
The DNA here is from genome assembly GCF_027579735.1 of Bombina bombina. Classification (NCBI taxonomy): domain Eukaryota; kingdom Metazoa; phylum Chordata; class Amphibia; order Anura; family Bombinatoridae; genus Bombina; species Bombina bombina. The sequence continues at coordinate 46,973,880 of NC_069500.1, forward strand.
CACTGATTTCCTGTTTAGCCTGTGCATGGTGTTTTGCTACAACATATAGGGAGCACGATTGCACTGGAGTGGAATGAGAAGTTCTTCAGGGAACTTTTTTATGAGGGTTGGATTTATTATTTAAATATAAGTCCTTTTTTATTATAAGTTGTTTTCTTCTCTAGCCTAGTATAATAAGTATATAATTAACAGTATATACATTGTTTTCTTCTCTAGCCTAGTATAATAATTATATTATTTACAGTATAAACTTCTATTTTTCAGGACCTATAATCGTTTAGCACTTATATCCTGATATCTTCTTTTCTATATAGTATTTTGGAATTATTGGTCCTTAGTGACACTAATGATATTTGGGAGTTTGGACAATTGCCATTATTCTAAACAGTCCTTAACCAGGTAAACATTGATACTACCCCATACTTTACCTTTCACCAAGAGTTTTATGTTCTTTTCCATAGGTCTGTTGAAATACTAGGCGGCAATTACCTCTGTTCCAAAAAGAATGCCTATAATTCTGTGAGCATAGATCAAGGTATAGCTGTTTAAGTCCGTTTTCCTATACTCAATGGTGCATTGTGGAAAGTGGTATTAAATACACGGAATGATAGGGAACATTTCTCAGTGTGCTGCTTTAGGAATGTATGCCCTAACCCTGCTCCACTTTAACTCTCAAACCAATCTGCGTGCTCTAGACCATGTTGGTAAATTTCCTAAGCAGTATAATGATATTTAAAATATGTCATAGGGACAAAGGCTCCAATTTCTCACTTGTCGTCTTACTGTACAATTCTGCAGGGGAAGACATGCTGAATTGTCTGGCCTTCCTGTTTCAGGCTCTGCTCCCAGTCTTCAGCCTTTATGATGAAATCATCATATGGTGACCGCTAACCTTCCGGTTCTGAATGTGGTATCCTGGATAACTACAGATATATGATATAATATGAGGACATACATAATAAAGGCAGAAAATAACCAGGTCAACTACACCTCTACTGTACACAGAATCCCCTTGAAATAACCAGGGAGGCATATCTTGCACAGTATTCACTTGAGAATCTAAGTTGCCTGATATATCTGCAAAGGAACACAGAATTAGCAAATAAAGAATGCCCATATGGTTAGTAGCTCATCTTAAAACATATTGTCAGAGCTAACCTACACTCCCCCTGCACTGCCCAGCTAACTCACCCTGACCACCTACACCTATTTCTCGCCTAACCTACACTTCCCTGAACAGCCTTCATTTACATAATGTCCTATACTCCCCTAGAATGCCCCAGATAACTCCCATATACTGTCTACTGTCATAAAAATACCTCACTATAATAAACTATACTAAATAGTAAACCTCCCCATTATAACTATGAAGCTATGTTGCTTCGATTATAATCAATGGTAAAACAATGTGTCATAGAGATGCACTAAAACGCCATTGGTCGACCGCTGGAGGGCCAGCAAAACTTTACTGGCCTAGCCGGGCTCCTGGAACTCAGCACCAGACCAGAATTGAGCCCTGGTCCACCACTTCTTAAAAGGGGTGCCAATTGAATCCGGTGCAGGGGATCAAGTCGGCAATTTGATGAGGCACTTAGGGATACAACTTGTTTGGAGGGTGCTATCATCTGGGAGGAATGGGTGACCATAATTGAAGTGCGCCCCATTCCTCCAAGAAGGTAGCACCACCAAACAAGTGGTATCCCTAGGTGCTTCATCAAATTGCCAACAACATACTACAAGGTCGACTTGATCCCCTGCACCCTGCTCTGCATCTTCTTTTGTTTTTTGAGCCCTGGTCTTCATGTGGTCACCACCGCTCACTGAAATTCAGGACGAGTGGAACCCCTATATGTAGTGGTACTGCCTAATACTGATTTGCTGATTTTAAATCAGTCAATCCCTATAAGCTGATTTTAATCAGCCAATAGCAAGAACATTATAAAATGTAAATACTAATCATCCAATATATGTTGTTAAGATCAGAAAGAAATGCTTGAAGCCATCCCAAATGAAAATATGTCATCCACATACCTTAACCAAATAAGTATGTTTTTGTCAAAATATTAATTTTGGTATACTTCTTCCATTTTCCGTGCACATGCAGGCATGCACATGTAAGTGCTCAAGTGGCACCCATATCTGTCCCTTTTAGTTGTCTATAAATCTTGCCTTCAAACAAGAAAACATTATTCTTTAGTATAAGCCAAAGCAATTCAATGACAACATTTGTATGGGTACTATGAAACGGGCCTCTGCTATCCAAAGGAATCTAGTAGAGCATGTTCTGGAAGAATAATTCCATCAATTTTGTTGAATAAGTCAGCAGTGTCTAAGACATAGGAGGGCATACTATTAAAAAATGGTCTCAAAAAATGACTCACCCTATATTTTTTTCTAAACTACCTATTCCTGTCAAAATGGGATGACCTGAAAGATTTGAAAGATTTTTATGTACATTAAGAATGCATAAAATATTTTAACTCTATTTAAGTAATAATACTCTGACATTTAACTTCATTTAGGATTTTAAATAATTCAGACTGTAACTGGACAATTGGATTTGTCATAAGTCGTTAATATTGATTCCTATCTAGGAGTTGATGTCTTACCTCTTCAACATATTTTGTTTCATTCCAAAATACAAGGTTACCACACTTATCCACATGCTTTATTATGAAATTGTTTACATTTATTTATTTACTGTATGCTCACCTTTCAGCTCTTGTCATATTGTCATTCCCTATGCCAGATTTGGACATCACTTTAAACTAGCCTAATGAAATGATTAACAACAGGCATAGTGGAGAGTTGCGGCATGTACTTAGATTTACTTCCAAAGTGTAATGTCACCCTTATAGATGTATGTTGTTCTTGCTTATCCTGTGTATGTGTAGTATCTAAGTTCTCCCCCCACACACGTTTCTATTAGTTCTTGTTTGGTTTTTAAACATATGGTATATAGGGTTCTTAACACAACTGTAGATAATACTAGGAACACTGAAAAAGATGGGTAAAATGAGGCTCCTTGAATTTTTAACATAATCTCACCTTTGCAAAATGGTTCCTTGGCAACACCAAAATACAAAGTCAATTGACTCAGCACACAACGGTCCTTATGCCAGCTACCCAAGAGACCCACTCCAGTCTCTAAAGTAAATATCCAAACACACTCCAAAAAGAGTAGCAGCAAACAATTGTGTTTATTGGGTACAACACAGCATTAACAGCAACGTTTCGGTATTGCTACCTTATTCATGCTCATGAATAAGGTAGCAATACCGAAACGTTGCTGTTAATGCTGTGTTGTACCCAATAAACACAATTGTTTGCTGCTACTCTTTTTGGAGTGTGTTTGGATATTTCCTTGGCAACACCACCAGCTTCAAAGTCTCAGAGGTCCATCTCAAGAGTAGTGATGCCCCGAACTGTTCGCCCGCGAATGGTTCCCTACGAACATAGCTTGTTCGCGTTCTCTGCTGCGGGCGAACATATGCAATGTTAAATCTGCCCCCTATGTGTCATCATTGAGGAAAGTTTGACCCTGTATGTCACAGTGTTCTGACACATTTGAGCCAATCAGCAGCAGACACTCCCTCACAGACCCTCCCAGCTCCTTGGCAGCAGCCATTTTAGACTCATTATGATCTTGCTTTCTTAGTGAGAGGAGCTTTTAGTGTTGCTGCTGCTGACATAATAGGGAAATAGATAGCTAGGCTAGTGTATTTAGTGTCCACTACAGTCCTGAAGGACTCATCTCATCTCTGCTGCAAGGACAGCATCCCAAAAAGCCCTTTTTAGGGCTATAACTTCAGTCATTTTTTTTTCTTTCTTTGTATTTTTATTTGCATTTGCCTGGCTTTCAGCCTGTGTGTGAGGCTCACAGCATATACTGTGATTAGTGCCACCACTGATATCTGCTTAACATTAGTTTAAATTTAACCAACAAAAATTTGAAATTATTTTGCTAGTGTAATTTATTTTCATTTTCTATCAGGCCTGTGTCTCTCAGGCTCACACAGCATATACTGTGGTTCATTGTTCTGTGCCAGCCACCACTCATATCTGCTTAACATTATTTTAAATTTAAAAACAAAACTTTTAAATAATTTTGCTAGTGTAATCTAATTTCATTTTCTATCAGGCCTGTGTGTTTCTGACTTACAGAGCATACTGTGGTTAATTGCTGCCCTACCTAGGCTAGCAGCCATGACTCATATGTGCTTAACCTTTTTTTAAATTAAAAAAAAAACCTTTAAATCATTTTGCTAGTGTAATCTTATTTTATTTTCTATCAGGCCTGTGTGTTTCTGACTTACAGAGCATACTGTGGTTAATTGCTGCCCTACCTAGGCTAGCAGCCAAGACTCATATGTGCTTAACATTTATTTAAATTAAAAAAAAAAACTTTAAATCATTTTGCTAGTGTAATCTAATTTTATTTTCTATCAGGCCTGTGTGTTTCTGACTTACAGAGCATACTGTGGTTAATTGCTGCCCTACCTAGGCTAGCAGCCACGACTCATATGTGCTTAACATTTTTTTAAATTAAAAAAAACAAAAAACGTTAAATCATTTTGCTAGTGTAATCTAATTTTATTTTCTACCAGGCCTGTGTGTTTCTGACTTACAGAGCATACTGTGGTTAATTGCTGCCCTACCTAGGCTAGCAGCCATGACTCATATGTGCTTAACATTTTTTTAAATAAAAAAAAAAACTTTAAATCATTTTGCTAGTGTAAACTAATTTTATTTTCTATCAGGCCTGTGTGTTTCTGACTTACAGAGCATACTGTGGTTAATTGCTGCCCTACGTAGCAGCCAGCCAGAGCCACCATTCATATCTGCTTAACATTATTTTAAATTTAAAATAAAAACTTTTAAATTATTTTGCTAGTGTAATCTAATTTCATTTTCTAGCAGGCCTGTGTGTTTCTGACTTACACAGCATACTGTGGTTAATTGCTGCCCTATGTAGCAGCCACGACTCATATCTGCTTAACATTATTTTAAATTTTTCAAACAAAACTTTTAAATCATTTTGCTAGTGTAATCTAATTTCATTTTCTAACAGGCCTGTGTGTTTCTGACTTACACAGCAAGCATACTGTGGTTAATTGCTGCTCTACCTAGCAGCCACGACTCATATCTGCTTAACATTATTTTAATTTTTTTTAAAAAAACTTTTAAATCATTTTGCTAGTGTAATCTAATTTCATTTTCTATCAGGCCGCCTGTGTGTTTCTGGCTTACTCAGCATACTGTGGTTAATTGCTGTCCTATCAGCAGCCAGCCACCACTCATATCTGCTTAACATTATTTTAAAGTTAAAAAAAACTTTTAAATCATTTTGCTAGTGTAATCTAATTTCATTTTCTATCAGGCCTGTGTGTTTCTGACTTACAGAGCATACTGTGGTTAATTGCTGCCCTACCTAGCAGCCAGCCACCACTCATATCTGCTTAACATTATTTTAAATTTAAAATAAAAACTTTTAAATCATTTTGCTAGTGTAATCTACTTTCTTTTTTCTATCAGGCCTGTGTGTTTCTGACTAACACAGCAAGCATACTGTGGTTAATTGCTGCCCTACCTAGCAGCCACAACTCATATCTGCTTAACATTATTTTAAATTTTTCAAAAAAAATGTTTAAATTATTTTGTTAGTGTAATCTAATTTCATTTTCTATCAGGCCTGTGTGTTTCTGGCTTACTCAGCATACTGTGGTTAATTGCTGCCCTAGCAGCCACAACTCATATCTGCTTTACATTATTTTAAAGTTAAAAAAAATTTTTAAATTATTTTGCTAGTGTAATCTAATTTCTTTTCACATCAGGCCTGTATGTTTCTGGCCCACATCATATAGTGTGACACAGATTAATAGCTCTTTTTTCAACCACTTATATCTGGTGTAACAACATTAGTGTAAATTTAAAAAAAAAAAAACATTTTTTACATCAGTCCTCTTCTAGTGTTATTTAATTTTAGTTGCCAGGCCAGACAGGCTGCCATTAGTGCCAGCCTGTGTGTTAGGCTGCCAGCATATACTGTGCCTACTTCCATCCTCAGTGCCAGTCCACAACTCCTATCTGGTGTAACATTATATTAAATTTTGAAAAAAAAAAAAAAAAACATTTACATCAGTCTTCTAGTGTTATTTAATTTTAGTTTACAGGCCAGCCTGCCACCACTAGTGCCAGCCTGTGTGTCAGGCTGCCAGCACATACTGTGCTTAGTTCTATCCTGAGTGCCATTACTCCTATCTGTTGTAACTTTTTTAAAAACAAACTGTTACATCAGTCTGCTATTGTTATTTATTTGCAGTTGCCTGTCTGCCAGCATGTGTGCCAGGCCCACTTTCCAACTAGTGCCACAAATCATATTTGTTATAACAGTAGTGTAAATATTAAAAATAAAATCTTTTTTGACTGTGAATCATCAGCCTGCTAGTGAAATTGAATTTCAGTTGCCTGACTGCCAGCGTGTGTGCCAGGCCCACTTGCCAACTAGTGCCACCAATCATATTTGTTATAACAGTAGTTTAAATATTAAAAATAATAATTTTTTGACTCAGAAAGATCAGTCTTCTAGTGTAATCTAATTGCAGTTGCCTGCCTGCCAGCTTGTGTTCCAGGCCCACTTGCTGCCAACTATTCCCACCAATCATATTTGTTATAACAGTATAGTAAATATTTAAAATAAATAATTTTTTGCCTGTGAATCATCAGTCTGCTAGTGCCATTGAATTGCAGTTGCCTGCCTGTCAGCGTGTGTGCCAGGCCACTTGCCAACTAGTTACACCAATCATATTTGTTCTAACAGTATTGTAAATATTTAAAATAAAAAATTCTTAGATTGTGAATCATCAGTCTGCTAGTGCCATTAAATTGCAGTTTCCTGCCTGCCAGCGTGTGTGCCAGGCCCACTTGCCAACTAGTGCCACCGATCATATTTGTTGTAACAGTATTGAAAATATTTTAAATCATAATTTTTTTGACTGTGAATCATCAGTCTCCTAGTGCCATTGAATTGCAGTTGCCTGCCTGCCAGCGTGTGTGCCAGGCGCACTTACCAACTAGTTACACCAATCATATTAGTTCTAACAGTATTGTAAATATTTAAAATAAAAAATTCTTAGACTGTGAAGCATCAGTCTGCTACTGCAATTGAATTGCAGTTTCCTCCTGCCTGCGTGTGTGCCAGGCGCACTTACCAACTAGTTACACCAATCATATTAGTTCTAACAGTATTGTAAATATTTAAAATAAAAAATTCTTAGACTGTGAAGCATCAGTCTGCTACTGCAATTGAATTGCAGTTTCCTCCTGCCTGCCAGCGTGTGTGCCAGGCCCACTAGCCAACTACTGCCACCAATCATATTTGTTGTAACAGTATTAAAATATTTTAAATCATAACTTTTTTGACTCTGAATCATCAGTCTCCTAGTGCCATTGAATTGCAGTTGCCTGCCTGCCAGCGTGTGTGCCAGGCCCACTTGCCAACTAGTTACACCAATCATATTTGTTGTAACAGTATTGTAAATATTTAAAATAAAAAATTCTTAAACTGTGAATCATCAGTCTGCTAGTGCCATTGAATTGCAGTTTCCTCCTGTCTGCCAGCGTGTGTGCCAGGCCCACTAGCTAACTACTGCCACCAATCATATTTGTTGTAACAGTATTGAAAATATTTTAAATCATAATAAAAAAAATCTTTTTTGACTGTGAATCATCAGTCTCCTAGTGCCATTCAATTGCAGTTGCCTGCCTGCCAGCATGTGTGCCAGGCCCACTTGCCATTTCCAACTAGTGCCAACAATCATATTTGTTCTAACAGTATTGTCAATTTTTTTTAAAAAAAAATTTGGACTAAGAAGCATGACTCAGCTAGTGTAATCTAATTGCAGTTGCCTTCCTATCAGCATGTGTGCCAGACAGGCCCACTTGCCAACTAGTGCCACCAATCATATTTGTTGCCACAGTACTTTTAATATTTAAAAAATAAACATTTTTGACTTTGAAACATCACTCTATTTTTTGTTGTCAGGCTCACAGTGTATACTGTGCCCACTTGCCCAGTGCCACCACTCATAATTTGTTTAATAGTATTGTAAGTGTACATTTTAAAAAAAATGACAGGCAGAGGCAGGCCACCCCACAGGTTCCGACGTGGTCGTGGTACTGTGATTCCTTTAGACCCTACAAATATGCACATTGTTCAGACGCCGGGTGCCAGGGGGGACGCGAAAAGTTCTGAGGAGGATTTAGTTGAATGGCTAACACAGGACACCCAATCTTCTACAGCTTCCGCTCCTAGTCCTCCTAACCTTGACGCAACATCTACGTCCAGCTGTGCTTTGGGCACCTCTCAAGTGACCAGTGCCACTCGCCCCCGCCTGTCGCCACCACCAACACTAGCACCACAGCCGCTTCACTTGATCTGTCACAGGAGTTATTGACACATCAGTTGTAAGAAATGAGTGATGCGCAACCATCATTCACAGAGGATGTAGATAACAGTGATATGTCTCAGTCAGGCAGTATTACAGACATGGAGGTACGGTGTGATGATGATGATGATGTTGTACCTGCTGCTGCTTCCTTTCTTGATGTGTCGGATACAAGTGAAGCGGTTGATGATGATGTGTCGGTGGATGTCACGTGGGTGCCTGCTAGAAGAGAAGAAGAAGAGGGGGAAAGTTCAGATGGGGAGACAGAGAGGAGGAGGTGGAGACGAGTTGGAAGCAGGGGGAGGTCGTCGCAAGGAGCTAGTGGCACAGTCAGACAGCATGCATAGGCACCCGGGGTCAGCCAGACAGCACGCCGACGACCATCAATGCATGCTGTTGCCACCACCAGCATGCCGTCATCGCAGAGCTCAGCAGTGTGGCATTTTTTTGTGTGTCTGCCTCTGACAACAGCGATGCCATTTGCAACCTGTGCCAAAAGAAACTGAGTCGTGGGAAGTTCAACACCCACCTAGGTACAACTGCTTTGCGAAGGCACATGGTCTCACATCAATGCCATACCTGTACTCGATTGTGCAAAAGGATTGCATATGTGGTGTTTCATGCTGTTTGACCTGTTGAGGGTCGTTGGCCATCTTATTAAAAGGCTGAAGGAGAACGCCCTGTACTGGGTGTCCAAGCACATTTTTTTTTTTTCAATATTCTCTAAATTTTCTCCGGGTTCCTCAAACCAATGCCATACCTGTACTCAATTGTGCAAAAGGATGGCATATGTGATGTTTCATGCTGTTGTGCCTGTTGAGGGTCATGGGCCATTTTATAAAAAGGCTGAAGGAGAACGACCTGTACTGGGTGTCCAAGTACGTTTTTTGTTCAATATTCCCGGTTCCTCTAAATTATCTCCGGGTCCCTCAAATCAATGCCATACCTGTACTCGATTGTGCAAAAGGGTGGCATATGTGGTGTTTCATGCTGTTGTGCCTGTTGAGGGTTGTGGGCCATCTAATAAAAAGGCTGAAGGAGAACGACCTGTACTGGGTGTCCAAGCACATTTTTTTGTTCAATATTCCCGGTTCCTCTAAATTATCTCCGGGTTCTTCAAATCAATGCCATACCTGTACTCGATTGTGTAAAAGGATGGCATATGTGGTGTTTCATGCTGTTGTGCCTGTTTTGGGTCATGGGCCATTATTTAAAAAGGCTGAAGGAGAACGACCTGTACTGGGTGTCCAAGCACGTTTTTGTTCAATATTCCCGGTTCCTCTAAATTATCTCCGGGTTCCTCAAATCAATGCCATACCTGTACTCTATTGTGCAAAAGGGTGGCATATGGGGTGTTTCATGCTGTTGTTTCTGTTGAGGGTCCGGGACCCTCGTCTAAAAAGGCTGAAGGAGAACAAAGTGCACTGGTTGTCCAAGCATCTTTTTCCATCTCCCGGTTCCTAAAAATTATCTCCGGGTTTCTAAAATCAATGCCATACCTGTACTCTATTGTTCAAAAGGATGCCATATGTCCTCTTTCCTGCTGTTGTTTCTGTTGAGGGTCCTGGACCCTCTTATAAAAAGGCTGAAGGAGAACGAAGTGTACTGGGTGTCCAATCATTTTTTTTGTTCAATTTCCCGGTTCCTAAAAATTATCTCCGGGTTTCTAAAATCAATGCCGTACCTGTACTCTATTGTTCAAAAGGATGGCATATGTCCTCTTTCCTGCTGTTGTTTCTGTTGAGGGTCCTGGACCCTCTTATAAAAAGGCTGAAGGATAAAGACGTGTACTGGGTGTCCAATCATGTATCTTTTTAAATTTCCCGGTTCCTAAAAATGATCTCCGTGTTCCTAAAATCGATGCCATACCTGTACACTATTGTTCAAAAGGATGGCATAGGTGGTGTTTCCTGCTGTTGTGTCTGTGGAGGGTCCTGGACCCTCGTCTACAAAGGCGGAAGGAGAACGACCTGTACTGGGTGTCCAAGCACGTTTTTGTTCAATATTCCCGGTTCCTCTAAATTATCTCCGGGTTACGCAAATCAATTCCATACCTGTACTCTATTGTTCAAAAGGATGGCATATGTGGTGTTTCATGCTGTTGTGGCTGTTGAGGGTCGTGGGCCATCGTATAAAATGGCTAATCATGCGGCTAATCATGCAGGCCATATAGACCTCCCACCATTAGGTGTTGTAACAGGTATTAAACTAATAAGAACAGTACTACCAAAATAAAGCTACTTAACATGCTTTCAAGAGCCCAGGTTTTATTGTTGTACTTTGTTAGGCTAATCATGATGGCCATGTAGACCTCCCCCGAGAGGTCTGGAAGTAACAGGCATGAAAGTGCTAAGAATAATACTATTTTACACAAGCAAGTTAGCCATGGGTCTTAGTCCAAGACCGCATGTCTTGTTGTTTTGTTTGGTGCGGCTAATCATGCAGGCCATATAGACCTCCCACCATTAGGGGTTGTAACAGGTATTAAACTATTAAGAACAGTACTACCGAAATAAACCTAATTAACATGGTTTCAAGAGCCAAGGTTTTATTGTTGTACTTTGTTAGGCTAATCATGATGGCCATGTAGACCTCCCCCGAGAGGTCTGGAAGTAACAGGGATGAAAGTGCTAAGAATAGTACTCATTTACACAACCAAGTTAGCCATGGGTCTTAGTCCAAGACCGCATGTCTTGTTGTTTTGTTTGGTGCGGCTAATCATGCAGGCCATATAGACCTCCCACCATTAGGGGTAGTAACAAGTATTAAACTAATAAGAACAGTACTACTTAACACAACCTAGTTAACATGGGTCCCAGACCACATGTCTTGTTATTATATTTTGTAAGGGTAATCATGCAGGCCATATAGACCTCCCCCGATAGGGTGAGTAACAGGTATTAAAATGCTAAGAACAGTACTACTTAACACAACCTTACCATGGGTCCCAGAGCATATGTTTTATTATTATATTTTGTAAGGGTAATCATGCAGGCCATATAGACTTCCCCCGATAGGGTGAGTAACAGGTATTAAAATGCTAAGAACAGTACTACTTAACACAACCTTACCATGGGTCCCAGAGCATATGTTTTATTATGATGTTTTGTAAGGGTAATCATGCTGGCCATATAGACCTCACCCGATAGAGGGAGTAACAGGGATTAAAGTGCAAGGAATAGTACAAGTTAACACAACCTAGTTAACATTGGTTCCCAGACCGCATGTCTTATTGTTATATTTTGGTAAGATAAACAGGGATTAAAGTGCTAAGAAAAGTACTACTTAACACAACCTAGTTACCATTGGTCCCAGACCGCGTGTCTTGTTGTTATACTTTGTCAGGGTAATCATGCAGGCCATATAGACCTCCCCCGATAGGAGGAGTTACAGGGATGAAAGTGCTAAGAATAGTACTACTTAACACAACCTAGTTACCATGGGTTCCAGACCGCATGTTTAATTATTATACTTTGTCAGGGTAATTATATATCTAATAAATCTATCTATTTATCTTCTATCGATTCTATCTAACTATCAATCTATGTATATCTATCTATCCTATCTATCTATCTATCTATCTATCTATCTTGTGTCCAGACTGTTTTGAGACAGCCACTTGTGTTTTTGACAAATTTGAAGTAGGAGGACAGACCAATCACAGGGATTAAACTGCTAAGAATAGTAATACTTAAGAAAACCTAGTTATACCAGAACCACCATGGGTCCCAGACCGCATGCTTGGTTGTTATACTTTGTCAGGGTAATCATGCAGGCCATATAGACCTCCCTTGATAGGGGAAGTAACAGGGATTAAAGTGCTAAGAATAGTACAACTTAACACAACCTAGTTAACACTAGTTCCAAGACCGCATGTCTTATTGTTATATTTTGGTAAGGTAATCATGCAGGCCATATAGACCTCCCCCGATAGGGGGAGTAACAGGGATTAAAGTGCTTAGAAAAGTACTACTTAACACAACCTAGTTACCATGGGTCCCAGGCCGCGTGTCTTGTTGTTATACTTTGTCATGGTAATCATGCAGGCCATATAGACCTCCCCCGATAGGAGGAGTTACAGGGATGAAAGTGGAAAGAATAGTACTACTTTACACAACCTAGTTACCATGGGTCCCAGATCGCATGTTTAATTATTATACTTTGTCAGGGTAGTTATATATCTAACAAATATATCTATTTATCTTCTATCGATTCTATCTAACTATCAATCTATGTATCCTCTCTTCACCTCTCCCATGGCAGCCAGCACATCTCTCAGCTGATCTTACCAACCGGATCTACTTGCGGTGACGTCACACGCCTTCGATTCCGCCTCACAGCTGTTCAGTGCTCCGTGTTTGACACGCACGCTGCTCTCCTGCTACTCGGTTTGCAAACCACTTCCAAACTTTTCACAGGTACCGCTTTGTACATTCAGTCTGAATTATTTTTTCTCTTTTTTCATATTTGGGTTAGCTTATATTTTTCCTGCCATTAGTTTCTCCTTTGTTTATGCAAAACTGTGTTAACATCCTGTTATCTGGTTAAACACATTCTGGTTGTACTGCTGCATGTTTTCAGTGACATGTTCACAGGTGGCAGCCATAGTACAACATAACGTTTTAACCAGCTATTAACTGCTTATTCATTTTTGGTTTGAGTTACTTTGTAAATCAAGTCATATTTTCTAAAGTTAACTCTTACTACTTGCTACACACCATTACTTTTAATGGTCTATTGTTTAACTTTTCACAGTACTGATTTTTGTATGAGTATCTCAGTAGCTGTGGTTCATGTGTTAAATAAATGCACTCTTTTACAGAGTGAACTCCTTCATCACACTATTTATCTATCAAATCAATCTAACTATCAAACGTATTTATCAAATATATATTGCATCTAGTGATCGATGTAATTCGTATCTATAGAATGTATATTACATCTTTTGATTGATGTAATTCATATCTATCAAATGTATATTGCATCTTTGGATCGATAACATTCGTATCTATCAAATGGATATTGCATCTATTGATCTATATAATTCGTATCTATCAAATGTATATTGCATTTATTGATCTATGTAATTTGTATCGATCATATGTATATTGCATCAATTGAGCTATGTAATCTATGTATCTATCTATCAAATCTATCTATCTCGTGGTTGTGCAAATGGACTGTTTGCGGTTGTTTGCGGTGTGTTACACTTGGAGTTTGGTCTGTCACTGTGAAGCGGGCGTAACCCTTACACTACCTGATCGATACGACATCATAACTGATGATTTAAAGCACGTTATTGCAAACAATTTAGGAATATTAGGTGATTTAGGCCCTTTATGGGTTAAAAGCAGACGCTGCATCAACTATGTAATTTTCCATGGGAGTTTTGCCATGGATCCCCCTCCGGCACGCCACAGTCCAGGTGTTAGTCCCCTTGAAACAACTTTTCCATCACTATTGTGGCCAGAAAGAGTCCTTGTGGGTTTTAAAGTTCGCCTGCCTATTGAAGTCAATGGCGGTTCGCATGGTTCGCCGGTTCGCGAACAATACCGGAAGTTCGAGTCCGCCATTCGCGAACCGAAATTTTTAAGTTCGCGACATCACTACTCAAGAGTGGAGGAGATAAAGCATGCTCACAAGATATGACTGGATTGATCGACAAACCTTGCTCTCCCTCAATTGGTTAAGTTAGAGCAGGGGTAGCAGCTTCACAACCAGTTGCTTGTACAATGGCAAATACGGCTCACTTGCTCAATTCTGGGCATACGGATAGCTAGTTTGAAATATAGACTGTATGCAGTAGAATAAATGGAGCCCTATGAATATGGCCAATTATCAGTCTGTATTTGCTGTATCCATGTTTAAAGCAATAAAAAAGAAAATCAATTTTCACAAAAATTTACTACACACAACTGTGTTGAAGCTATTATGAATATATACATTTTTAAATCTTTCATGAAAGAGTAAGGATGTTAGGTTATATTTTAAAGAGAATACCAATGAGATGTCACATACTGTAAAACTGTATTTATATGTACAAAGAAAACTCATTATTTTAAAATTCACAATTGAAAAAAAACATGTCAATTTAAATGATATAATGGAGAAAGCTTTTTTTATTACAACAGAACATGTGCTATACAATGAGTGTTAAATTATCTCTTATAACTATATCTACTACCTACATCCAATTACATTTTTCTGTCAGTTATGATGCTAATTGCACCAAAGTGACAAAAGTCAGTAATTTATGAAATGTGGTTTATGCTGTCCTGTGGGGAGTTTTAAATTAGGAATTTTAATCAAAAACACCAATTTAAATATTTAACAAATAGAATATATTATTATTATGTTTATAGAATTATTTTCTACTATTGACTAAAAAAAACATGCAATATTTTAGGTTTTGCGTAATTAATTTTGTATTTTGGTCCAGGTCCAGATGAATATCAGTCCCATGAAGGAAATGTTCTGTTTGATGTTTAATGGGGATAGACAGCTCTCAAGAGCTTTAAAATGTTTAGTAGACTTGTGCAACCAAGACATTTTTGTCTCATCTGAAAATTTCTAAATGAATATTCAGAAAAATTTGCTTCCACAAATATTTGTTGGCTGCATTATTCGGTATTAGTTTAGTTTAAAGGGCCGATTTATCAAGGGCTCACCGGAAACATCAGAAAAGAAGCAGCGGTCGTAAGACTGCTGCTCCTTAAAGGGCCATAATACCCAAATGTTTAAACACTTGAAAGTGATGCAGCATAGCTGTTAAAAGCTGACTAGAAAATATCTCCTGAACATCTCTATGTAAAAAAGAAAGATATTTTACCTCAAAAGTTCCTCAGTAGCCACCTCCCATTGTAAAGGATTCCTAAGCAGCATTTTAGTGTGTCTGTCCCAGGACAACTGAAAGGATGAGCTTCGTGAACTCTCATATTATTTCACCAATCAGGTAAAGGAAGCTTACTATGAAATCTCATGAGAGTTAAGTCAAATCTCATGAGATCACAGTAAGAGTTCATGACCTCAGCACTGCTGATGCTCATTGGCTGCTGTTCATTTCTTCATTTTTTTTAATTTTTTTACCTGCAGCTGGGAGCAGCTGAGTATAACTTTATACACAGAACTTACTCTGCTGAGCTGAGGAAGTTGTGAGGTAAAATATCTTCCTTTTTTACATAGAGATGCTCAGGTGATATTTTCCTGTCAGCTTTTTACAGTTATACTGCATCAGTTTCAAGTGATTTAGCATATGAGTATTATGTCCCTTTAACTGGTCCTCCTGCTCTGAGCGGCGGACAGCAATCAATCTAATCCAATACGATCGGGTTGATTGACACCCCATGCTAGCGGCCGATTGGCCGGGAATCTGCAGGGGGCGGCATTGCACAAGCAGTTCACCAGAACTACTTGTTTAATGTTAAATGCCGACAGCTGTCAGCGATGTCTGTCGGTCATGATACGCTACATAGTATCATGTCGGACAGACATTGATAATTCGGCCCCATAGAATGTAAGTGTTTAAAGCTACACTAACTGTAGTGCAGGTCCTGGGAGCAAAATGTGCTAAGCCTCCTGTTAGTGCGGGATCGAGTTAGCACAGCTCTCCAGCATGCAAAAAGTATGCATTAAGCCCCCCCCCCCAAAAAAAAAAAAAAAAAAAAAATGAATATTGACAAATTTCATCAGTATTTTTTAATTTCTTTCATTTAAGTTGGTACATTAATTTGAATATTCGTTTTGTCAAAACAAAATTAATATCTGATTTTATTATGATTGTGCATTTGTAGTAAAACAAAGGCACATCTCTAATGTTTAGGATTAAAGGAACATTGAAGCCAAATTAAAATTAAACAGAGTTTGTGGAAACGCTGTTAGCTAGCTACTTTAAAATGCATATATTACAAAACAAACTTGTTTGCGCATTCTCTTTTCTTGTCCGTTTTATCTCTGTCTCTAACTATACTCAGCCGAAGGGATAGATAAGGGGAAAACCTAGGTTCCAATGATGTGGTTTCTATTACTTTATAAAAACGAATTTAAAAATTGAAAAAGTGTGTTTTTCTATTTTAATTTTGTAAAAAAAAAAAAAAAATGAACTTAAAATGTATATTTCTAGGATAGGAAAACTTGGTGAATGCATTTTTATACTTACCCTCATCCAGTTCTCTTCTTCTTCCTGCAGCAGCCCTGAACTTCCGGGCTTCGCAGGCTTGGTGAAGTCACAACACCCATGTATGATGACAGCAGCAGTATCCCTGGATTCTACTGGCGATGCCGAACTGCTCAATCACCTTGTAAAGTCCTCAAGTACAGGATCGAAGATGATCCCCATAACGTGGATGTAGAGTCTCCTGTGAGCCTTTACTCAAATGAATGCACGTTTATTCATGCCACTATTACCACAGTAATCACTTAGTGATAAAAACGTATATAGGTGCATTATTTTTAAGGTGGGCTTATAGGCTCTATAACTAGTGGTTATGGGGTTCTTTAGGTCTTTTTGAAGGCCTATAAGAAGAGTAAATATATTTTAATAAGTAGACTTCTACTATTAAAAGGACAGTGTACTGTAAAACTTGATCCCCCTAAATGTGTTTCCAATGGCTTGTTATACAAGCTGAAGAGTATAGAATGAATGGGGAACTGCATCTTTAGGGGTTTTTTTTAATATGAACTACTTGCTTTTTCTCATTCATTAAAATTGGTTGAGCTTGTTGGGATATAAAATGTCTTTATATTATCACTGTTTATACATATACATACACACACTCTCTCTCACACAAAAACACACACACAAAGGGACAGTCTACTTGAAATATGTGTATTGTTTTAAAAAGATAGATGATCCCTTTATTACCTATTCCCCAGTTTTGTAAAACCAACACTTTGATATTAATAGACATATTACCTCTGTGATTATCTTGCATCTAAGCCTTGCTTGAGATAAGACTGCCCCTTATCTCAAAGCTTTTGACAGACATACATTTTAGCCAATCAGTGCTGACTCCTAAATAACTCCACAGGAGTGAGCACAATGTTATCTATATGACACACATGAACGTGCACTGTCTAACTGTGAAAAACTGTCAAAATGCAGTTTTCAACGGTTTAGAAATCAGTTTGAACTTACCTAGGTTTATCTTTCTAAAAAGAATACCAAGAGAGCAAAGCAAATTTGATAATAAAAGTAACATGGAAAATTGTTTAAAATTGCATGCCCTATCTGAATCATGAATGCTTAATTTTGACTAGACTGTCCCTTTAAGTTATCTCTGTTAACATAAGAAAGTATAATACACCCTGTACTCACCCTGTACTCTCCAATGCACTAACCCCATGCCTCTAACCATGGCTCCAAATGCTGTCTGCACTCAAAACCTCTGGCTTAATGCACCACCTGAAGCTACCTTGCTAAACTCCACTCACTGCACTCAGATAAGGCCTGAGAGATAGTTATCAAAAGGTATCTCTGTTTGAATACTTTGGCCCCGATATTTAATTATTGTTGATATATTCTAATAAAAGGGTCGGACTCGTGAAGTGCTGGTGAGTGGCGATGTGTCTCCCATAGGATATAATAGGGAGTGCTACATCAGCCACTTGTCGGCACTTTCATGGGGGGGGGGTGTTCCTACACAGTGCAGACAGTGCGCTCACTGAAACTAAGCATGATTTCTGTGTCAGAACACTTCAAATAATGCTTGTGTGACCTAACTTTAACTACACCAACACTACCTGCCTCACACTGTAATGTCTCGCCACTGAAAAGGTAGCAGGACAAAAATGGCTGATACCCTACTCATATCTGTACGTCAGAGATTGGAATATATTGCACTGCTGGTGATGTATCTCAAATCAAAGCATACTTTAATCCCCATAGAATGCCCAGCCAATGCCCACAGAATGCCTACACCTACTTTAGCTATACTCCCCCACAAACGCCCAGCTAACTCCCTAATACCACCTACACCTATGTCATGTCTTAGCTACACTTCCCTGAAACGCCCAGCTAACTCCCTAATACCACCTACACCTATGTCATGTCTTAGCTACACTCCCCTGAAAAGACCAGCTAACTTCCACAGACCACCTAGACCTATGGCATGTCTTCCTCATACTCCCGCTGGAACACCCATAGGGCATAGCTCTAAAGTGGCATAGCTTTTTTCACCTAAAAACTCAATCCCATTCTAAAATAAAAGTAAAGCTCCACTCCCCAAAAAAGACTAATTTTAAAAAAAACTAAACTAAAAAATAAACCTATCCTAAAAAAAGATTGTCCTGAAAGAGGCAATTGGTTGGGCATTTTACTGCACAAAAAAATGAAAAACCTATTCTAAAAAAAAATTTGGTAGGGCATTGCTCTAAAGTAATTTTATCTCTTAGAGGAAAAACAAAAACAAAGCCCTATTCAAAAATATCCTTCAGTCCAAGTCTAAATCAGCTATTTATTTTGCTTCTAGCCACTGCTTAAAACTGGTGCAACAACAACAACTGCTAACAACAACTGTCTAAGACAATACAGTTACTCAAAACTGAAGTTAACCCATCCAGTACTGTTGGATTTGCACCCTGTACTTATAATGGGCACAGGGTGACTTAACATAATGCCTGAATCTATAATCCGTAGGGAGGTTGACAGAGGGGTCTGTCACATCAACCAATAGAAAAAGCTTTCATTTTATGAATGACAACCCCTTACTTGCGCAGTTTGGCTAGTGTGAGCAGGGGGCAGCATTGGACAAGCAACTACTTGTGCAATGATAAATAGGGGCAGTGAATTGCAGCAATACATTGTTCACATTCTTACATATAACACCTAAAATATGCCATGATATGGTCTAGTAAACCTTTTTTATCAGCAATACATTTGCAACCCTGATTATAGAGAAGGAGAAGTCAGGGAGACAGACGTGAGTGGAGCTTCTGAGAGGAATATAGTTGCCCCACCAACTCATACCACACCACTGTCACTAACCCCCATTGGTCTGTTCTCTGTTTGGTGAAATAACTTGCTGATCCCTGTATCCTAATTATTGACCTCTGTTTGCTCCTTTTGCTGTGGTACCTGGTTTTGGACATATTTACTGATACTGAACGTGGCCTGATTCCTGGCTTCTCTTCTGGGTATTCCCTGTGTTTGGACATCTGGCTCTGTCTACCTGATTATATGATGGCTTGTTATTGATTACTGAGTACCTGTCATCTCCTGCAGATGGCTTCAAAAATAGGTAAATCAATTAATACCTTACATAGGAAAGTTTAATACACCCTGTCCAAATGCTGTCTGTACTCAAAACCTCTGGCTTAATGAACCCCCGAAGCTACTCTGCTAAACTAAACTCACTGCACTCAGGTAAGGCCTTAAGTGTGTTTGGTTCTCTATGTTTACTTTGTTGTAGAGCATACCTACAGTATGTAGGCTCAGGAACAGTAATCAACTAGTGGGATTGGCACAACAAAAGTGTCTTGCTAGCTCCCAATAGTGTATTGATGCTCTTGAGCGAATGACGCAAATTTGCTAACAGAAGTAAATTGGAAAGTTGTTTAAAAATTGCATTCTCTATCTGAATACTGACAATTTAAATTTGCCTTTACTGTCCTTTTAAATGAAAAAAAAATCAATGTTGGAGAAAAAAACCAAAACATTTAACATTCTTTATAGTTTATAATGTGACCAAAATGTGTTATTTTTAAAGAATGTGTTGAAACATTTGCCTACCACTAATGGTAAGTAGTGTAATTTTAGGAAAATATGTCAATCTAGCGTAACCGCAGTAAACATTCTAAAACTGGAACTAGTAAATGATTAATCTGATAAGGTGCTGTAGCAATAAAGAAAAAAAAAAAAGATATATTTACTGCAAAATCACTATGTTGCTAGGGAATTACATTTAGCTTAATTGCTCAGCTTGGTTTCATGTATGATGAAAACAGAGGTGATTTTAGGTTTTCTTATGTATTTATTTATTTATGCATGTATGTATGTATTTATTTTTTGGCTTTTGATCTTTTGAAAAGGAGCTAAAACAATGACTAGTAAAATGGATAGACAGCTATAGATAGATGATAGATAGATAGATGATAGATAGATAGATAGATAGATAGATAGAATGGACAGTCAGAAAGACAGACAGACAGACAGATAGATAGATAGATAGATAGATAGATAGATAGATAGATAGATAGATAGATAGATAGATAGATAGATAGATAGATAGAGAGAGAGATAGACAGATATACAGCTATAGACAGACAGACAGATAGATAGATAGATAGATAGATAGATAGATAGATAGATAGATAGATTGATAGATAGACAGACAGATTGATAGATAGATAGATAGATAGATAGATAGATGATAGATAGATAGATAGATAGATAGATAAATAAATGATATAATATTCTGGAGCCAGTCAAGTTCAGATCTCAGCAAATAGATTTAAAAGTATTTTTTGGAATGCTTCCTATTTTTTTTCTAAATGGTACATCTCTTTAAAGACATCTCTAGAAGCCAGTTGAAGTAATTTATAAAGTGATATAATGTTTCAGAAATAAATTGAGGCTGTCTTGTAAAATGATTTTTGATTGCAGCTTTCTTGGCCAAAAAAAGGCTTGTAAAAGCTCATGGTATAGATTAAAGATGCATCAAGACTGTCAAAAGAGATGTTTTAGCTGCAAATTATAATGAAAATATCCTCTCTCCACAGTGTATATTGCAGTATATTGATCTTACAGGAATAGAAAGTTGTTTAGGGGCATTTCCTCTAAATGTTTTATCATGATAGGGTTAAAATGCACACAATGTAAACAGCAACATTTTAAGATTTTATCTCTTACAACTTTGTTATATTGAGTGTGGTAGTTTCTTATTCTAAATTAAAGGGATATTCTAGTACAAAATGTTGGTCATATAATAGTTGTGTTACCATAGCTATATCCAAGACTCCAAGTTTACATAGTTGGTGTTAATATTGGTTTCATGTACCTGGGACATACTTGAAAACGAGAGAAATCTCAATGTATCCTTCCTGGTAAAATATTTTATAAATAAATAAATAAATATTGAGGAGCAAATCATTGAACAATTCATCTGGTGTAATGTCCCATCACTTTCCACGTTTCACTATGTTTATATACCTGTTCATTTTATAATCAGCAACTTGGTAGTATTTTTAGAATAAAACAAAAACAAAGAAAAGGCACCTCCATGCGTAAATCAGTTGACATAATTATATTCCATAAAAGCAGATAAAAGGGTACTCAGAAGAGAGCACTTCCTTGTTCTGATAGAAGCTACCTGGGTATTCCCACTGGCTCTCCGGTCCAACATAAACATCCATATGGCTAAAGCGAACATACATGTCAGCATGTGCATTAATCCCAGACAGTAGAACCACTTCAACGCCAATAGTCCTTAAAGAGACATTGAACCCAATTTTTTTTTATTTTTTTTGCGATTCAGATAGAGCATGACATTTTAAGCAACTTTTTAATTTACTCCTATTATTAAATTTTCTTCATTCTCTTGGTATCTTTATTTGAAATGCAAGAATGTAAGTTTAGATGCATTCCCATTTTTGGTAAACAACCTGGCTTGTTCTTGCTGATTGGTGGATAAATTCATCCACCAATAAAAAAGTGCTGTCCAGAGTTCTCAACAAAAAAAAGCTTAGATTCCTTCTTTTTCAAATTAATCTAGCAAGAGAACGAAGAAAAATTGATAATAGGAGTAAATTAGAAAGTTGCTTAAAATGTCATGCTCTATCTGAATCATGAATGAAAAATTTGGGTTCAGTGTCCCTTTAACTTTAAGAGGTGTGAGTGTGATACGGTATCTCTCAGTTTCAGGTGACCTAGCAGTTTCTATTTCAAAAACAGATATTTTACACATGTAAAGGGCCCTTTCTTGAGATTTTCTGTTGAAAAGGTGTTTGCAGCTGTGAACTTTTTAAAATGCCGATATGTTACACCATTTTGTTAAAGTTACTAAGCAACATACAAAGAATGCTAATGTTCCTCTAAAAATGACCAAGTAGCTGCATGCTTCAGGGCTTACATTAAAAGGACAGTAAAGTCCAAATTAAAATGTCATGATTCAGATAGGGCATGTGATTTTAACAACTTTCTAATTTACTTTTATTATCAAATATGCTTTGTTTTCTTGGTATTCTTAGATGAATTCTAAACTTAGGCTCATAGGCTAATTTCTAAGCCCTTGATAGCTGCCTCTTATCTGAATGCATTTGACAGTTTTTCACAGCTCATGCACATGGATTTATTTAAGTCAGTACTAATTGGCTGAAATGCAAGTCTGTCGAAGGATCTGAGATAAGAGGGCAGTCTGCAGAAGCTTAGATACTTTGGGGCATATGTATCAAAGACCGCTGCTCCATAACCTGTCCGCCTGCTCTGAGCAGGCGGACAAACATCGCCACAATACAACCTGATCGAGTACGATCGGGTTGATCGACACCCCCTGCTGGCGGCCTATTGGCCGCGAATCTGCAGGGGGCGGCGTTGCACCAGCAGTTCTTGTGAGCTGCTGGTGCAATGCTGAATACGGCGAGCGTATTGCTCGCCGTATTCAGCGAGGTCTGGCGGACATATGCCCCATGGTAATTACAGAGGTACAAAGTGTATTTCTATAATAATGTTGGCTATGCAAAACTGGGAAATGGTAAATAAAGGGATTATCTATCTTTTTAAACAATAACATTTTTGATGTATATATATATATAAAACTTTTGTTTGGAGCTTGCTGAATTATTGTCTCTTATTTTTGCATTGCACATATATATATATATATATATATATATATATATATATATAGATTAGCAACAGGAGAGCACTCTCACTTCAAAGTCGACTTGCCAGGGTGCATGCAGGAAAATATCATAGGTAAACAAACAATGGCCTGCGCTCGCTGGGCTTTTAAAAAATGTGCCTTTATTTGTGATGTTTCGGGGACCGTATCCCCTTCCTTCTCTATATATAGACATGATACATTAGGCTTGAAAAGGGCATGGTAATCATGCAAAAGCATTGCCTTTTGTTTTTTCTTTTTACATTTTTGTTATTATAATAAAACTATTTGATTAATTTCTATATAAGACATGAGACAGCCTATTTTTTTCTAGAGGATATATATATATATATATATATATATATATATATATATATATATATATATATATATATATATGAGAGAGAGAAATATATGTATATTATATACATTATATATATATACTTCAATAATTTCTAGTTAGTAATAAGATTGTTAAACTTTTATTATTAGCGGATGAAAAAAAAATGTAGTGTTCTCCTTGATGGACAAAAAAAATCAACAAAAAATAGCAGTATCTACTTTATCAAAATAAATGAGATGATGCAGTCTCAGATAAAGCCTGCCAAAAATAGATTTTTATGCCTAAATTTTTAGAAAATTGACTGTGATAAGACTTGTTGTCATTCTAATATATCAGCAGAGTTGTGTTGATGTTGGTAAAGATAGAAGTTAAGCCGTAAGCCTCGTCTCTTATCTTAATATAGTGCACTCTAAATCCCTGTATGTTTACGTTAATAAACAAAAGAGGAATGTTCTCCACTTTTCTTTTTAATTCTTTATTGACCTCTCTTTATTTA
The DNA here is from genome assembly GCF_027579735.1 of Bombina bombina. Classification (NCBI taxonomy): domain Eukaryota; kingdom Metazoa; phylum Chordata; class Amphibia; order Anura; family Bombinatoridae; genus Bombina; species Bombina bombina. The sequence goes on from NC_069500.1 coordinate 46,997,976, forward strand.
TATGTGCTCTTCTGGAGCAACCTTATTCTTCCAAAGATTGCACGGGCAGTAAAAGTAAGCTTAGCTACTTTTCATTTGTTGACAAGGATGACAAAACCCTAATTAGAAATATAACAGCAAATACACTACTCCAAAGAAGATAATTACAAGATATGAGGCTTATTTTTTCCTCTTGAGAAGTAAATTGTTTGCTAAATTGAGCATCAGTGGGTCAAGCTTAAAGTGTACATTTATTTGGTTTTCTACTTTTGTGCTTATATCTGGGAAGGGGAAAAAAAATTGTCTTGTTTGAATCATATTTATAATAGTAATGGCTGTGTTTTTAATAGGCCCACACAAAGAAGAGTTAAATTATTATAACATATTTAAAGAAGTAAATTATGAAAAATGGGTCATTTTTTCAACTGTATAGGAACCCTCCCTTTCTATTTGTACATCATACTATCAACAATGTCATTTATAAATATGATAAACTATATGTGCTTGAAACTTGAACCAAGATTCATAATTTCACTGTGTAATAGATTTACTTATAAATCTGCAGATAACCACATACATACATTGTACTATTAAATGGATAATGGACCTAGGCAATATTTTTGACATAGATTCAGATTATACAAAGGGCAGCCTCCTTCCGGGATTTCATTAAAGTCCTCCTGTACCAGATCTGTATAGTCTGTTATGTTTTTGTATCTTATCACAAACCCTTGTCATTGTATACCCCTACCAGTATGCACAGCGCTACCAAATTTTGCATCTCTATACAAATAAATGATAACGATAATTATAATAATAATTCCATCAGATTAAAAATTGATACGGGATGATAACCCTAAACATGGTAAGCGATTTGCGTCTGTAACCAGTGCTTAATTATTAATGGCATCATAAAAAAGTGACTCATCGTTTAACCCCTGAATCACCAATTACAAACAAGCAAACCGTGATATTACATATGCATCTATTTTATACAAAGAAATCTTAAATTGATGAATAAAAAAAGAATCTCTTGACATTGATGGCTGGTAGAAAAGTCATTACCATAGTGTTAACACAGCTCCCCCCCCCCCATTTCTATCCATTAAAAATAGCCTTGTAGTACATAAGAGGGAAAAAAAAGATCTAAAATTTTGTAAAATTCTGTGCTTTGTTAAGATTGGCTAAACCTGAAGCTCAATCTTTATTCAAAGCTTTATATAGACAATTAACAGAATATGGGCTAGATTACAAGTGGAGCGCTAATTTCTAAAGTGGCTGGTTATTACTACCACAAACTTGCGGAAGCAATTAGCGCTCAGAAAATTAACTAGAGATCAGATCTCAGATTAATTTTCTAAATTGCCCCCAAAATGATGTGGTGTGTTTTTATTAAATTAAAAAAAACAAAAGCCTTTTTATTTAACCCCCCAGCTAAAAGCAGTTATAAGGGGTTAAATGTGGTGGGTGTGCCTTTACATTGTGGTCTATGGGGACTGTGATATTTCTATAAATATAAATGTATATGCTTATATACATATATATATTTATGTGTTAATATGTGTATATTCACATATTAAGTGCATTAAAGAATGGAACGGAGTACCAGCAAGGGTTTAAAATCTTCAACACTTTATTCCAAACTTGTTTAAAAAGTGATGGTAACACACAGTGGGTAAAATACGAAGTGTCAGCAGAGCACAGCTGACGCTTTTCATCTGAAAGTCGTTGTCAAAAGCTGATAACACATAGAAACCTAAAACCACTTTTTAAAGGTACAGACTAACTCCTATTGGTTAACATTAATTAATAATTTAATTGCCTGCAGGTACGATTTTGCTTAAGGAAATAGTGACTTAGACTTTTCCAGACTAATTTCAAACTTAATAATATATGTTAAGATTTCCTTTGTACTTGAAGTATATCAGGAGAGTATATAGAGAAAAGTTATGGGGTGGTGGGAGCAGGAACACATTTTTGGGGGTAGGAACCTCTACAGATCGGAGATAGTTGGGTACAGAAGATTTTTTTGATGTTTTGCAGTTCATCTGGAGAGGGGAACAGTCTGACTTGCTTCAATTTGTACAGTATTTAAATATTATATGTGCTCTTCTGGAGCAACCTTATTCTTCCAAATATTGCACGGGCAGTAAAAGTAAGCTTAGATACTTTTCATTTGTTGACAAGGATGACAATTAACAGAATATGGGCTAGATTACAAGTGGAGCGCTAATTTCTAAAGTGGCTGGTTATTACTACCACAAACTTGCCGAAGCAATTAGCGCTCAGAAAATTAACTAGAGATCAGATCTCAGATTAATTTTCTAAATTGCCCCCAAAATGATGTGGTGTGTTTTTATTAAATAAAAAAAACAAAAGCCTTTTTATTTAACCACCCAGCTAAAAGCAGTTATAAGGGGTTAAATGTGGTGGGTGTGCCTTTACATTGTGGTCTATGGGGACTGTGATATTTCTATAAATATAAATGTATATGCTTATATACATATATATATTTATGTGTTAATATGTGTATATTCACATATTAAGTGCATTGAAGAATGGAACGGAGTACCAGCAAGGGTTTAAAATCTTCAACACTTTATTCCAAACGTGTTTAAAAAGTGATGGTAACACACAGTGGGTAAAATATGGAGTGTCAGCAGAGCACAGCTGACGCGTTTCATCTGAAAGTCGTTGTCAAAAGCTGATAACACATAGAAACCTAAAACCACTTTTTAAAGGTACAGACTAACTCCTATTGGTTAACATTAATTAATAATTTAATTGCCTGCAGGTACGATTTTGCTTAAGGAAATAGTGACTTAGACTTTTCCAGACTAATTTCTAACTTAATAATATATGTTAAGATTTCCTTTGTACTTGAAGTATATCAGGAGAGTATATAGAGAAAAGTTATGGGGTGGTGGGAGCAGGAACACATTTTTGGGGGTAGGAACCTCTACAGATCGGAGATAGTTGGGTACAGAAGATTTTTTGATGTTTTGCAGTTCATCTGGAGAGGGGAACAGTCTGACTTGCTTCAATTTGTACAGTATTTAAATATTAATGACTTGGGTATCAGTTTGACCTTCGAATGGTAAATGTGGTGAACAGGCTTCTACAACTGTATATAGGAAACCCTCTTGCACGCCTCAAGTTGCCATCCCAAGAGCATGTTTAACGGTATAGTGAAGGTGCAGTTTATCCGTCTGAGACGGAACTGCTCAGATATTTCCAAATTTGAACCTGAATTTTAGAATCTGGCAGAGTGATTAGAAGTAAGGGGCTACCATAGATTTAATGTAAGCACGGTTGATAAGTCAGTTGCAGAATTGAATCGTCAGGATTTATTACACCCCAAAACACGGTCAAACTCAAAACAGCACCCAAATAATAACAAAGGAAGACAACTTGTTGTTTATTACTGACTACTCTGAGCAGTACAATCAAATTTGCAATATCATAAGAAAACAATTTTTAATCTTAAAAGCAGATGATGAGTTGGCCAATTTGTCACTAAAAGAGTGCAAATTTACCTATAAATGCAATAAGACTACAGGGAATATGTGTCAGGGTTTTTTCCCCTGGTTTTTTTGCCATGTGCTGCTGACAGCCATTTTACTCACCTCTCTTGCTGACTCTGGTGCATACTGTGTGATGTTGCTCATTTCCTGCACTTCCTTTTATGGCCAGACTGGTGTACATCATCCATGCGAGACAGGATGCAGTCTCAGAATTGTGATGTCATCACTTATTATTTAAAGCGCCTTTGCGTTGTCTCAGACCTGTTTGTGAGAGCTCCTGTGTATTACCTGGCTGTCTGACATCCCTCCTGGTTCCTGATCCCTGGCTTGTTCCTGGCTCTGCTTTTCTCCTTGTTCCTGATTCCAGCTCGTCTGACTAATCGCTTTTGCTCCTGAATTGGATCATCTGACTACCAGCTCTGGTTTTGATTCCTGGCTTGTTATTTGACTTGTGGACTTTTTATTATTTTTTGCTATTAATAAAGGTGTGATTATTTTTTAACTTCTCGTCTCAGTCTGATTCCTGGAACCCCGACATTACGCAAGGGCCATGAATCTTGATGGTGCAAATAATCCACTTTTACCTGCCATAATTTCCAGGAGGGATGAACAGGATCACCGCTTGGATCAATTTGCACTAGCCATGCAAATCCTGCTGACTCTCACTGCACATTTGGACCAAAGTGTCCCGCAAGTTATGGCTGCTCCTGTTTCCGCTGCTGCACCTAGTCCTACCAGGAGCATGTCCGGTTCTGCACCTCTACCTCAGTGTTTTGGAGGCGGTCCTAATCAGTGCAGAGGGTTTTTGAACCAGGTGGGCATTTACTTTGAGATGTTACCTCAGGCGTTTCCCTCTGACAAAGCTAAGGTGGGATTTCTCATCTAGTTACTCTCTGACACAGCTCTTGCCTGGGCTAATCCCTTGTGGGAGACTAATAAACCTGTGATTTCAAATTATCCTGAATTTGTGGCCTCCTTTCAAAGGGTATTTGATGTTCTGGCTCGCTCCTCCTCTGCAGCTAAATGACTCATGTCCATTCAGCAAGGTACAAGATCTATTGCTCAGTATGCCATTGAGTTCCATACGCTTGCCGCAGAGGTAGGTTGGAACAATGAAGCCCTTGTTGCACACTACTTTCATGGGCTCTCTGATGCGATTAAAAATGAAGTTGCTGCCAGAGATTTACCAGAAGATCTCGAGGCATTGATTTCTTTTTTTATCCTAATTTACATCAGACTAAATGAGAGGCCCTCTTTCAAGGAGCGCTTGCGGAAGCCTCCTGTTCCGTTGTCTCCTATGTGTTTGTTCCCACCCATGCCTCCCTCTCCTCCCATACCTCCTGGTCCCGAGTCACCAGGTACTGCTGAGCCGATGTAGTTAGGATTCACACATCTCTCTGTGGCGGAGAGGGCCTTTAGGAGGAGGGAGGGGCTCTGCATCTATTGTGGGTTACAGGGTCACCTTTTGAAGTCTTGTCCTACATGGCCGGGAAACACTCACACCTAAGGTCCTGTCGGGGGCAGACCTTGGGTGGTTTATCCTTGTCCCTGGAACTGCTAAAGGAGAAACCTTTGGTCACGGTTGTCCTTTCCTGGGTGGACTCCTCCATAGTCACCCAGGCTCTTGTTGACTCCGTTGCTGCGGGCTATTTCATTGACAGTGATTTTGTATCAAAGCACTCCATTCCTGTTTTGCCTCGGTCTGTTCCACTTGCTATTGAGGCCATTGATGGCAGGCCCCTTCAGCCCGCACTCGCTACTCACAAAACTGCTCCATTATTCATGGCTGTTGGGGCTCTCCATTTTGAAACCCTCCAGTTCCAGGTGATAAACTCTACGCATTTTCCGGTTGTTCTGGGTTATCCCTGGCTTCAAAAGCACAATTCCAGTCTCGACTGGCGCAGGTCCAAAATTGTGTTGTGGTCTTCGCAATGTAAAACCAGTTAAAGTCTTGTGCACTTCTTCGGTATCTCAATTGCCAGAGGAGTACCGAGAGTTCCTAGACGTTTTTGACAAGGTGCGTGCCAGTGCTCATTCTTACTGACCACAAGAATTTAACGTATCTATCTGAAGCAAAACGTTTGTCACCCCGACAGGCCAAATGGGTACTATTTTTGTCTCGGGTTAATTATGTGGTCTCCTACCTGCCTGGTAGTAAGAATGTTAGGGCTGATGCCCTCTCTCGACAATTTTTGCATCTGTCCAAGGAGCAGTCTGTACCTACTCAAGTTATACCTCCTGACCATATTTTGGCTACCATACATACTAATTTGACTTCTCTGGGGGAGGAGATCCTGGCTGCACAAACCAATGCACCTCCTGAGAAATCTAGTGGTAAGTGTTTTGTTCCTGAGAATCTTCGAACTAAGCTTTTGCACACTTACCACTATCCTAAAGCCGCAGGTCACCCAGGCAAGAACCAAATGATTTGGTCTGTTACTCGACAATTCTGGTGGCCAGGTCTTCATTCTGATGTTGCTGCGTATGTTGCCTCCTGCTCAGTTTGTGCACAGAATAAGACTCCTCGACGTCTTCCTGTGGGTCTTCTTCAACCTATTGCTAATGGTGAGCGCCCTTGGACACATCTTTCCATGGACTTCATTGTCAAGCTCCCTGTTTCCAATGGCAATACTGTTATCCTTATGGTGGTTGGCCGTTTGTCTAAAATGTCACATTGCATTCCTTTGAAGAATTTGCCTGCCGCTCAGGAGCTTGCTTCAATTTTTGCCCGGGAGGTCTTCCATTTACATGGGTTACCCAAGGAGATAGTGTCGGACTGGTGTAGCCAGTTTGTCTCCAGATTTTGGCGTTCCTTTTGTGCTCAAATAGGGATCCAGCTTTCCTTCTCCTTGGCATATCACCCTCAATCCAATGGGGCTACGGAACGGTCTAATCAAGCTCTAGAACAGTTCCTCCATTGCTATGTCTCAGATCACCACAATAATTGGTCAGAACTGTTACCTTTGGCAGAGTTTGCTTGTAATAGTACTATTAATGCTTCCTCCAAGTTATCCCTGTTTATGGCGAATTATGGGTTTCAACCATCCTTGTTGCCCAATTCATTCATGTCTCAGGGTATTCCGGCTTTGGAGGAGCATCTCCAGCAACTCCGTTCCACATGGGTGCAGATTCAGGATTGCCTTCATCGTTCTATGCAGCACCAAAAGTTCCAGGCTGATCGTAGGCGTCTGCCCGCACCTTCCTACCAGGTTGGTGAGAGAGTTTGGCTGTCCTCCCACAACTTGAATCTTCATGTGAATTCCAATAAACTGGCTCCCCGTTATGTTGGTCCTTTTCGAATACTCCCACGGGTCAATCCTGTGGCCTACGCTCTTGACCTCCCTCCTGCAATGCGCATCTCCAATGTTTTTTATGTTTCCCTCTTGAAACCATTGGTTTGTAATCGGTTTACCACTGTGTTGCCTCATACCCATCCTATCTTTGTTAACAACCATGAGGAGTATGAGGTCAGCAACATTATTGACTCTCATATGTCCAGGGGCCGCGTACAGTATTTGGTTCACTGGAGGAGCTATGGTCTGGAGGAGCGTTCATGGGTTCCCTCCTCTGATGTTCATGCTCCCACTCTCCTCCGTGCCTTCCATGTCCGTTTCCCCAATAAGCCTTTTATCCTCCCATGGGGGAGGGGTCATTGAGGAGAGGGTACTGTCAGGGTTTTTTCCCTGTTTTGTTTGCCATGTGCTACTGGCAGCCATTTTACTCACCTCTGTTGCTGACTCTGGTGCATACTGTGTGATGTTGCTCATTTCCTGCACTTCCTTTTATGGCCAGACTGGTGTACATCATCCGTGTGAGACAGGATGCAGTCTCAGAATTGTGATGTCATCACTTATTATTTAAAGGGCCTCTGTTCAGTATGCTTTGCCCTTGCGTTGTCTCAGACCTGTTTGTGAGAGCTCCTGTGTATAACCTGGCTGTCTGACGTCCCTCCTGGTTCCTGATCCCTGGCTTGTTCCTGACTCTGCTGTTCTCCTTGTTCCTGATTCCGGCTCGTCTGACTACTCACTTTGGCTCCTGACTCGGCTAGTCTGACTACCAGCTCTCGTTTTGATTTTCAGCTTTTTATTTGACTTGCTATTAATAAAGGTGTGATTATTTTTGCACTTCTCAGTCTGTCTCAGTCTGATTCCTGGCACCCTGACAATATGGTTGCTCCAACTAAATTGCCATCTATCAAACAAAAGGAGCCCTTATGGCTAACTTCTAGAGGCATGTATAAATGACACAATAGCAATTGTGTAGCATGTGAGAAGGTTGAAATAGGGGTGAGTTCTAGATCCTCAGCCATAGGACAAATCTATTAAAAGAGAACTGTAGATCCACTTACGTCATTTATTTGATTACTTGTATAGAGTGTGACAAACAATATATAGGACTCATTACCTGTGAGGTTAGATCTAGAACCAGAGAGCACCTCTCTAGTATTAGAATTGGAAGAGACAGTGGTATCCAGCACTGCAACCCAGGAACCAGGAGACCGGTGCAAGTAGCTGCCAACTTGCAAACAATAGTATAAAACACAAACAAGGTGGTCTCCTTACAATATTCCTTATTTATTTGTATACATGAGGAACAGGAACAAACAAAGTCACGACGTTTCGGGGCTATGCCCCTTAATCATGTGATAACATCACTCATTACACACCTGTGATTTATAGGTAATACCTGGGAGTTTTAACCCTTACATTCTTAGAGCATCACAAAATTTGTATATAGCGCCATCTTGTGTCACAAACAGTGTGAATGAAAAAAATTAACAGATAAGATGCCTCAATGGACTATTATATGCTTATTATCAAAATTGATGGAAAATTTTGCAACAATTCAGCAATTTACAACTACAGTGGATCAACTTAGCTAGATAAATGTAACAATGAAAAAATGCAACATATACAGTGTACAATTAGCAGTATACTTATATCACTTCATAGTCAGCAACATCAACTCAAGGGAATCAGGACTGGCAATGGTCATAGAGATCTAAGATACAGAATGAAAATACAAATTATATTGTATAAATAATGACAGGACATAGATCCCAAAAAAGAATTTTTTTTTAAATGTAATAACTTTAAAATAATAATTAATAAAAAGGAGTCCAATCTATTTCTCGATTCATGCCTTTAGGTTCCAGGGTATCGAGCTTAAATATCCAAAATGTTTCACGCTGTTTGAGCAATTGCTCCCTATTGGCATTGGTGCAGTCAAAAATGCTTTACAATCTAAAGGTATTTATTCTACTGATAGGATTGATTTCCTTTTACAGTTATTAGAGGTTATTTTATATAACAATTATTTTTTATTTGAAGATTCTTTTTTTCTACAATTACAAGGTACCGCCATGGGCTTCAACATCGCCCCTAATTATGCCAATATTTATATGAATTCCTATGAGGAAAAATTTGTATTTGAACACCCACTTTTTCATCGGTATGGCGCCACCTGGTGGCGCTATATTGATGATATTTTTGGGGTTTGGCTGGGCGACGTTGGGGCCCTGGAGTCTTTTGTTGCTGATCTTAACTTATCTACTTCCAACATTAAGCTTACTTTGGTCAGCAGTGAAGCAAAAATTGATTTTTTGGATGTGTCTGTGATTAAGAATGGTAATGGTTTCCTTACTGACATATACACTAAGAAAACTGACCGTAATAGTCTTTTGAGTTTCAACAGCGCTCACCACCCATCTCTTGTCAAATCTTTACCACGGAGCCAAATTCTACGCGTAAAGAGCATAGTGGCTAATGATGATATTTCAAAAATAAGATTGACAGAAATGGGTGATAAGTTTTTGAAACGCGGGTACCCTCCAGACTTGATTACTAAAACTATTCAGGATGTTTTACCCTTGCAGAGAAAAGAACTTTTGAAATCTAAACCTCCTAGTACTGATCAAAGTAGAATGACTTTTGTCTCTGAATATTGCAGACAGAGTAAACAAATAACAAACATCATTCGCCGACATTGGGGCATTTTGAAGAGCTGCAATGCAGAGATAAAAGAATTTCAGCAATTTCCCATGCCTGCTTTTAAAAGGTCTAAAAACTTGCGTGACATTCTTGTTAAAGCTGATTTGGGTCCTAGTAAAATTTGTAGGCAGACTTATATTACAAAGAAAAACCTAGGTTGTTTTCCATGTCTAGGCTGCAGCAATTGTGGGTCTATCATTAAAAGTCCTCATTTTTTGCACCCACACACTGGTTATAAATTTATCTATAGAGATTTTTTTACTTGTAATACAAAATTTGTGGTTTATTTAATCAAATGTCCATGTGGGCGTGTTTATGTGGGGGAGTCAACAAGACGCATAGGGGACCGTATCACGGAACATAAAAGCAATATTAGATGCAAGGTACTATCTGCACCCGTAGCCCACCATTTTCTATCTGCAGGCCATCAGGTTAACCAACTTAGGTTCCAGGTTATCGAACAAATCCGCACCCCCAGACGTGGGGGTAATAGGGAGCAATTGCTCAAACAGCGTGAAACATTTTGGATATTTAAGCTCGATACCCTGGAACCTAAAGGCATGAATCGAGAAATAGATTGGACTCCTTTTTATTAATTATTATTTTAAAGTTATTACATTTAAAAAAAAAATCTTTTTTGGGATCTATGTCCTGTCATTATTTATACAATATAATTTGTATTTTCATTCTGTATCTTAGATCTCTATGACCATTGCCAGTCCTGATTCCCTTGAGTTGATGTTGCTGACTATGAAGTGATATAAGTATACTGCTAATTGTACACTGTATATGTTGCATTTTTTCATTGTTACATTTATCTAGCTAAGTTGATCCACTGTAGTTGTAAATTGCTGAATTGTTGCAAAATTTTCCATCAATTTTGATAAGCATATAATAGTCCATTGAGGCCTCTTATCTGTTAATTTTTTCATTCACACTGTTTGTGACACAAGATGGCGCTATATACAAATTTTGTGATGCTCTAAGAATGTAAGGGTTAAAACTCCCAGGTATTACCTATAAATCACAGGTGTGTAATGAGTGATGTTATCACATGATTAAGGGGCATAGCCCCGAAACGTCGTGACTTTGTTTGTTCCTGTTCCTCATGTATACAAATAAATAAGGAATATTGTAAGGAGACCACCTTGTTTGTGTTTTATAGTATTAGAATTGGATCAGCCAACATTGGATCAACTAATACATCCAAAGAAGGGGGGGTGACTGTATTAAATTACTTAAAAAACGTGAGGCGTTTTGGATTTTTGAACTGGTTTGGTGGTGTGTCTATCTCTTGTATTGCTAGAATTGGATCAGCTAGTACTCCGTTAGTGAAACACTTCAGACACATGCACAATAAGAATACTGACACCTTCAAATGGACATGTATAGAAAAAGATTCTGCCCCCGCACAGGGGAGGTGACAGAGAGAAACTATTGGCAAAACAAGAGGTCTTTTAGATATTCAACTCTGATTATGACCTGATACATTTTTGGCAATAGTTCTCTCTGTGATGTGTTACTATTTATGATCATGGCCAGTGATGCCTCCACTGCAGAATGTTCCAAGGTTGAAAAGGATTGAGGAATGTGATACCCTACGAGTAGATTGTAGTCCTAAAGGGATTAATTCTCTATATATACACATGTATAGTTATAGACCTGCACTTTAGTGTTCTCAATTTAACCACATTTAGCTACATCTGTATATATGTATATCACACTCTCTTTATTATATGGAGTCCTTGAGCTTGACATAATTGTGAATATGAAATTGATTGCAAAATGTTTATGCAAATCAGCACAAACATTTATAAACAATTCCCTCTATCGTGCAAATTACTCTATATATGCCCAGAAAATATTGTCTAAATATAATCTCTTTAGTTTAGTAAAGGAATCCCTTTATCATGTAAATAATTTTATGCATATTCATTATTATTATCGGTTATTTGTAGAGCGCTAACAGATTCTGCAGCGCTATAAACAAATGCGGAGTACAACAAAACATTTATAGGGATCAAATGGGTAGAGGGCCCTGCCAAGAGTCGCACTGCTGTAGTCAGCCCTTAAGAATGTGATCTACAAACAGCTGGACTCTTAAGCTTAAATGCTAAGGGGGTTCAGGGGATAGCAATGGAGGAGAGGAACTGGTATAAAGAAAGGTTAGTGTAGGTTGTATGCATCCATGAACAGTAGAGTCTTTAGGGAGCGCTTGAATCTTTCAAAACTAGGGGGGAGTCTTGTGGAGCGAGGCAGAGAGTTCCACAAGATGGGAGCCAGTCTGGAGAAGTCCTGTAAATGGGAGTGTGAGGAGGTAACAACAGAGGAGGAGAGTAGGAGGTCATAAGCAGAGCAAAGGGGAGGGGAGGGAGAGTATCTGGAGATTGTTTGAATATATCTCCACAAGAGAAGTTTTAGATAGCTTCAACTTTTGTTAAATTGATTTTTCCTTGTGCTGTATTGAATGAAATGGCTTGAATACTTTTTGTCCCTATATACAATCCAGTTAGTCATGGGTTAAAACTGGTCTGGGAGAAGGAGTTAGGACATGTATTAAATGCACTAATATTAAAATGTAACCCACTACATACTGAAATGCATAAACTGTAAATTGTATATCATATCCAGCTATTTATGGGCCAACACTGGTCTGGGAGAAGGTGTTAGGACATGTACTGAATGTTTTAATATTATTAGGAGAAGGAGTTAGGACGTGGACTGAATGTAATATTATTACAAATAAGATGTAACCAAATACATACTGAAATGTACAGAATGCATAAATAGTATCTATATATTCTCCTGATATACTGCAACTACAAGGGAAATCTTAACATATATTATTAACTTAGAAATTAGTCTGCAAAACGCTGTCAATATTGGCTTACGCAAAATCATACCTGCAGGCAATTAAATTGTTAATTAACGTTAACCAATAGGAGTTAGTCTGTACCTTTAAAAGGTGGTTTTAGGTTTCTATATGTTATCAGCTTTTGACAACGGCACTCAGCCGAAACATGTCAGCTGTGCTCTGCTGACACTCTGTATTTTACCCAATGTGTGTTACCATAACTTTTTAAACAAGTTTGGAATAAAGTGTTAAAGATTTTGAACTATTGCTGGTGCTCCGTTCTATTCTTTGATGCACAATCTGTGATTGACCTTAAGTACGTGCAGCACAGCCTTTGGGTATTTGCCAACAAGTTTCTTACAGCCCGCAAGACAAGGATCTACAGACCCGACGCTGGACCAATCCGATCAGTATCAGAGCTGGAGCAGGCTACATGCCCCTGTGACGTCTGAAGAGGGTGCCGATTTTAAGAAAGTACTGAGTTGGCGACTCTAGCGTTCACGTGAGTATCAAGTGTCTACACATCAGCTGTGAAAGCTGAGCATGACTCATTAAACACAGCACCACAGAACCGGACGGATCACTTCAAGTGGGGTAAGCTGTAACTGTATTGCCAAATGATTGAAGGAACAGTTGCTTCGATATTGTTTTGGGACCAGCATTACTGATACTGTATATTTACCACTACCAGACGTGCACTACTGTATGAGTGGGACACTTTGTTACTATACACATTAACACATACATATATATGTATATAATCATATACATATATTTTTATATTTGCTGCCCATCGGTGTAAAACTTTCCTTCTTCGCTGCGCTAATTCTCATTGCATGAGAACGAGGCTCCTATTGGAGCCCATGAAAGCATGCTCTTGTGAGCGCAAGTGATAAGGGGTTTATTGCCGGTGTTTTCGCTCATCAGGTTTATCGCTGGTATTACAAGTTAAAAGTAAAAGCAATCACTTGATTGTAATTGCAATTTGCGCTAGAATGATTACCATGCCCTCAGAGCTCTGGTTAACTCTGGTTGGCTTTAACCTAGAGATAGATAGATAGATAGATAGATACATATACATTTCTAAAGATGGATATGTATATAAATATATATGTTTATATGTTTGTACATATGTATTTAAGTATTTATATGATTGTGTATATATGTATTTACAGACATATTTACGCAAATAAACACTTACCTAACATTTCCCTCATCTAACTCTGTATTAACATCTTTCCAAATCTTGCAGTCCTCACCTCCTGTTTCTCAACCTCCTACCCTTCTAGATTGTAAGTTCCCACAGGAATAGCGCCCTCAATTCCTCCTGTATGTGTTTGTAAATTTTGTCCTGTCTCTTACAAGTCTTGTATTATTGTTTTATTTAAATGAATTGTATCCATGGACAGCGCTGCGGAATATGTTGGTGCTTAATAAATAAAGTATAATAATAATAATAATAATAATAATAAATACATAGGTATATATATATAAGTGCATTGGAGCCCTTTACAGTTGAGTAGATGAAAACATGTAAAAGCACATTTATGCAATATTCCCTTTTAATAAAGTGCTATACTTTGTGTTTACTGTAAATATTTAACATGTCAATGTTCTGCACATAGGGGAATATGTTCTAAGTATTTCTAGATATATATTCCTATATATATATATATATATATATATATCTATATATATCTTTATCTATATATAATCATGTATGGTTAGTGCACGTGAGAATATGTAATCATATTTGCACGCAATTAGGGTGTTGGAAATACATTATCGCACGTGCAAGATTTGACTTCGGCTTTTTACAGGCATTGAGTTAGTGCACTAGTGAAAACAGTTTACTTTCAATGCCGCTCCACTCGTTATCTGTCCCTTTATAAGTAATTACATGTCATTAAATAAATGTTACTATGCTTTAGACTAATTTTATATCTTTTTGTTTTATTACAAATGCTATGATAAAACATCAGTACAAACATTGTATATTGCTGAATGAAATTCCCAATAGTTATTGTTTATTATCATTTTTGTAATTCAATAGAACTTATCATTTTATGTCATTAGTGTGTTGTGCTGTATGCTTACACATTTTAGCAGCAGACCCTTTTAAAAAAATAATGGTAAAATAAAAAAAATTGTCAAATACAAATTTTATTTTAAAGATCAAATTCAAATACAAGGCAGGCCGCTGGCACAGCAGCAACTGTTAAGTGAAATCTCAAGAGTAGTTTTGTGTTGGAATATAAAATCGGCCAAAGAACATCAATACTAGATATAGTCAGGTCCTGAGGCTATGATTAAATATTGATGATTCCCCGAAATGTGTGACAGGACAAAAAAACTATACCTACATTTTATTCAAACCAACTGGCAAACACCAGATAGTTTGACCTTTTAGAAGGAGTAAAGCATAGACATGTATATGGGTTTTTAATGTTCTCTTTCCAGAAAAAGGGATACAATTATATTTTATTTTTAGCTTTTTATAAATGAATTTTTTTTTCTTATCTTTTGGATATTTGAAGATTTTCAAAAAAAATGAATCTGAACAGTTTGTATTAATATATTTCTGCACTATACATATTTAATCAGTGAAATGTCTAAATTGGAATATTTGTTTTCTTTATTTTAACCCTAAATCAGAGAAAATATGCTGTATTTCAATTTTGAAACTCAGGTCATATGTAAATGGAAACCAAAAAAATCTATACTAAAATCGCGTTTGTAACGTGTCCGTCTGTGTCGGCAGTTGCGCACGCATCCTCAAAAGAATTTTGGCAGCGCGAGGCAGCTTCTTCTTTCACCACCCTGCTATTTTCAGAATCCACCGGGATGCAGCAAAGGCAAACCGAGCATTAAAAAAAAAAAAACTAACCGCCCAAAAAAAGTATTAAAAAAAACAAAAAAAAAAAACGCCTGCAATAAGTATTTTTAAAAAAACCTTACCGCCCGCACGAAGTAATAATACATTTAAAACTACCTAATAAAATTATTAACCCCTAAATATGCAAAACCCAATTTTGCAAACTACCTATTACATCTATTAACACCTAATCCGCAACCCCCTACTACGCATTAAGGGGCCTATCTATCAAGCTCTGAAAGGAGCTTGATGGCCCGTGTTTCTGGCGAGTCTTCAGACTCACCAGAAACAGCAGTTATGAAGCAGTGGTCACAAAGACCGCTGCTCCATAACCTGTCCGCCTGCTCTGAGCAGGTGGACAGACATCGCCGCAATTCAACCCAATCGAGTACGATCGGGTTGATTGACACCCCCTGTTGGCGGCCGATTGGCCGGGATTCTGCAGGGAGCAGCATTGCACCAGCAGCTCTTGTGAGCTGCTGGCGCAATGCTGAATACGGAGAGCGTATTGCTCTCCGTATTCAGCGAGGTCTGGCAGACCTGATCGGCACTGTTGGATCAGGTCCGCCATACTTTGATAAATAGAGGCCTATGCCTAATTTACCTATTAACTCCTAAACCGCCAACCCCGACAATGCAAAAAAATTATTTAATGACTAAGCCCCCTAACCTAACACCACCTAAATTAACCTTAATTACATAAAAAAATAAAATTCTACATTACAAATTAAATAAAAAATCCTGACAGTACTTAAAAAAAAAATTACATTAAAGTATTCTAAAATTACAGAAAATAAAAAAGGCTAACATTACAAAAAATAATAAACCACATTATCCAAAATAAAAAAATTAAACCTAATCCCTATGAAAATAAAAAGCCCCCCAAAATTCCAAAATAAAAACACCCCCTAATCTAAAAATAAACTACCAATAGCCCTTAAAAGGGCTTTTTGTAGGGCATTGCCCTAAAGAAATCAGCTATTTTACAATAAAAATATACTAAGCCCCCTTCTAACATTAAAACCCCCCACCCACCAAACCCCCCAAAATAAAAAACCTAACACTAATAAATCTAAACTACCCGTTGCCCCTAAAGTGGCATTTGTATGAGCATTGCCCTTAAAAGGGCATTCAGCTCTTTTTTACTGCCCTTAAAAAGGCATTCAGCTCTTTTTCAAATTGCCCAAAAAACCCTAATTAAAAAAAAAAAAAACCTAACACTAATGCCCCAAATAGGTACTCACGGTTCCTGAAGTCCGGCGGAGAAGGTCTTCTTCCAGACGGGTCCATCTTCTTCATCCACAGCGAAGGCGGCGAGGAGCAGAGATGCTAAATGGTGTTCCCAGATGTGGCAATCCTCTGCTGCCACGGTCCTTGTCGGCGGTCCCTGGAGGTGGTGCTCCTCGGCAACATGGAGGATCCTCTTCATGTGATCGTCCACCACACACTGAAGATTAAATGCAAGGTACCCCATATTTATTGGGATATCTTGCATTACTATTGGCTGACATTTTCACATTAGCCAATAGGATTACAGCAACTTAAATCTTATTGGCAGGTGAACAGTCAGTAAGATTTCAGTTGCTTTGATCCTATTGGCTGTTCACCAGCCAATAAGATTGAACTTGCTCTTGGTTTCAGTGTGTGGCAGACGATCCGCTCTGTGCTGCCTTCGCTGTGGATGAAGATGATGGACCCACCTGGAAGAAGACCTTCTTAAGTCCAAACCCCTATTATATTATAGGAGACCATAATTATGTAGCTTGAGGGGACTAGCGCAGAGAGCGTAAACTCCAATCTAAATTTGCTGGACCAGGAGATAGAAGAGACTATTTTTCTGAGTTGGGGGGCTCTGTATACAACAGTGAATATGTGGATTATGGACAAGTCTGCGGAAGACAACATTCTAAACATGATAGGCAGTGAAAGACCTCCTCCTTTGTTGCCTGGGATGAAACCTACAGGTGGACTTACACCTTTGGAGATTACTTTCTCTACTGTGACCCTGCATTGGTGGAGTTTTGATAATGAACAGTAATTTATTGTCAGACTGATGGCCTGCTGATATTTTGCATCAGAATGGAAGACAATGGTAGGATTGAATGGTATGGAGGGGGGGGGGGCTTGAGGATTCCTTCACAAGACCAGAGTGGGGTAAAGAGACAACCACATCAGGCCAGCTATATCAGTTATGGCTATAAGTCCCTCTTCAAAAGTTTGCTAATAAACCATGACTGTCTTAATGGCTATTTTTGGAAGGTTAAATCTTTGTCAGTTTGAAATAAAGATATGATTGTGATATGGACCTATTAATGTAAATCAAGCATTCTGCTATTATGTTTAGAAGTAGAGGACCATAACTGGTTTATCTTAACTTATGGTTTATACTCTTTTCACAAAAGGAACAGTTATCAATGCATGTTTATCTTACTATTTGACATTAACTGGAACTCTATAAATGTTAGAAATACTTTTTTGTCTAGACTGGTGATCAGTGGTGACTAATTCAGCCATTGGGGCCTATTTATCAAAGGTCTGACGGACCTGATCCGACAGTGCGGATCAGGTCCGCCAGACTTCGCTGAATGCAGAAAGAAATATGCTCTCCGTATTCAGCATTGCACCAGTAGCTCTTGTGAGCTGCTGGTGCAACGCCGCCCCCTTCAGATTTGCGGCCAGCAGGGGGGTGTCAATCAACTCGATCGGGTTGAATTTCGGTGATGTCTGTACGCCTGCTCAGAGCAGACGGACAGGTTATGGAGCAGTGGTCTTTAGACCGCTGCTTCATAACTGGTGATTCTGGCGAGACTGAAGGCTCGCCAGAAACACGGACCCTCAAGCTCCATCCGGAGCTTGATAAATGGGCCCCTTTGTGTTAAGATTGTAAGTGTTCTTGAAAATAATGATGGATGGTAAGAATCTATTGTACTTGATTTGGTTCACTTAGAATTTTCTCTTTATGTATAAAATAATATGATATGCCCAGCTATATTAGAGCGCCATCTAGCTGCTATAATTATTCACTTTTCTATTTGAACTTAAAGGTACATAAAACCCAAATGTTTTCTTTCATGATTTAGAAAGAACATGCCATTTTAAACAACTTTCTAATTTACTTCTATTATCTAATTTGCTTTATTCTCTTGATATCCTTTGCTGAAAAGCATATCTAGATAGGCTCAGTAGCTGCTGATTGGTGGCTGCACATAAATGTCTTGTGTGATTGGCTCATCCATGTGCTTTGCTATTTCTTCTAGGATATCTAAAGAACAAAGCAAATTTGATAATAGACATAAATTGGAATGCCGTTTAAAACTGTATTCTCTATCAGAACCATGAAAGGAAAAAGATGGGTTTAATGTCCCTTTAAAGGTATAGTCTGCTTGAAAATTGTTATTATTAAAAAAGATAGATAATCCCTTTATTACCCATTCCCCGGTTTTGCATAACCAACACTGTTATATTAATACTCTTTACCTCTGTGATTACCTTGTATCTAAGCCTCTACAGACTGCCCCTTTATTTCAGTGATTTTTACAAACTTGCATTTTAGCCAATTAGTGATGGTTCCTGCATAACTCCACGGGAGTGAGCACCATGAATATAACAATTTTGGTTGTGCAAAGCTGGGGGAATGAGTAGTAGTAGTAGTAAAGGTGTCATCTATCTTTTTAAACAATAATAAATATAGAAATCAAGTAGACTGTCCCTTTAATCCAGCATTTTATTTGAATATTTCATCAAACTATTTTCAGGATTTAATATTTGGTCCCATAAGTGATGCTGTTCTTTTCAGAAACCAGTTATTGCTTATTAACCTTATAACCAGCGCTTTCTATATATTTCATATATGGTTCTGGATACTTTTGATATACCTATATATTCAAAGTAGTGATGTTATTTGTACGGAATTGAGAGGATAGTTATAATTGTCTGCTTGTTGTAATATGCTAATATGCATGTAGATAAGTGCAAGGCCATACAGTGACTTTTTCTCTCCATTTTTAAGGAAAAAAATAAAATATATATATATAATATATTATATATATATATATATATATATATATATATATATATATATATATATATATATGCATTATTGAGCATACTAGGTGATAAGCCTGTCCAGAGGGCAGTCTGTGTTTAAAAAAATACAAACCCCCAAGCTAATTTTACTAAAAATAAAAAAATTAAAATTACAGAAAAAAAATAAACAAATTAAACCTAAACTAATACCCCTATAAAAATATAAAATTCCCCCAAAATAAAAACACCCCTAAATCTAATACTAAACTACCAATAACCTTAAATATCCCTAAGTTAAACAGCTCTTTTACTTTATAAAAAATGACCAGATACCCCCTAACAGTAAAAACCCCCACCCAACCAACCCCCCCAAAATAAAAAATCTTAACACTAAAAAAACCTAAGCTACCCATTGCCCCTAAAGAGGCATTTGTATGGGCATTGCCCTTAAAAGGGCATTCAGCTCTTTTACTGCCCTTAAAAAGGCATTCAGCTCTTTTACTGCCCTTAAAAAGGCATTCAGCTCTTTTACTGCCCTTAAAAGGGCAATCAACTATTTTACAACCCATTAAATCCCTAATCTTAAAAATAAAAAAATAAAAAATAAAAAATTCCTAAAACTAAGCCCCAAATAGATACTCACCATTCCTGAAGTCTGGCGAAGAAGGTCTTCTTCCAGGCGGCTCCATCACCTACCATCTTCACTATAACAAAAAGAGTCCCAAGCACAAGCCACATAAAGTAAAAGCTCCAGGCTTTAATTCGAATATATAAAAACATATAGGAGTACAACCATAAACCGCATAGCAATGACTGTCAGTTAAAAATCAAAAAGAGAAAGCTGAGCTCCTCACACAGCAGACATGTTTCGTGCTTCCCAATTATTATTATTTATTATTATTATCAGGTATTTGTAGAGCGCCAACAGGTTTCGCAGCGCTATGAACATGGGTGGTATATAGAAAACGATAACAGGGATCAAATGGGGAGAGCGGGTCCTGCCGAGAGTTGCACTGTTGTAGTCGGCTCTTATGAAGATGAACCACACTTGTTCACTGCTTGTAGGAGCTGCAGCTGCCTTCAATTTAAATAGGCTACAGCATTGTAATTTTAAAGGTACATAGTCTCAGTTATTTGATCCCTTCTTAAATGTTAGTGGTTATACTCAATTACACATGGGATAATTGCTAGCAAAGGGAAAAAATAAAAAATAAAATATTTCATGTAATATGCATATTCAAATATTTAATTTATCCTACTTTGTATTTCATTACAATAAAAGTAATTATTAATAAAATAGAGTAAGCAAAATAGATATCCTATTACTCCTCTATAAACATTTCCTATAATGTGCACATACAAATATATAGTTTCACCTACTTTGTATGTCATAACAATAAAATAATAATTATTGATAACATAGAATAAACAAAATAAATATCCTATTACAACCCTTATACACAGAGAGCAATGTCCTTCCTAAAATTTAATCCATAAGGTACTGTGGTGTTCAAGGTAAAAATCCAAAATACCTCTCTTGTATTAAGTTTATTCTCACGATTCCCTCCCCTTTTCCATCGGGGGATGTGGTCAATACCCTGTACAGACAATAATGTGGGATCAGAGTTATGTAATTCTTTAAATTTTTTAGCAATTGGGGTATCTGATTTAGGGACCTCTCGTACATGCTCGAGAAAGTGATCCTTCAGGAGTCTCTTAGTTCTGCCTACATATTGCTTAGATCACCCCCTACAGGTCAAAAGATAGATGACATGTGTTGTCGCACAATTTATGTAAAAATTGATCCTATGGGTACGTTTAGTTTTCCCCTTCCTTCACAAAATCACAAGTCTTACATATATTGTGCCGACATTTATAAAAGCCTTTTCTATGTTTAAGCCAGCAAGTTTGATTAGCACTAGGTAGATCTGAAGGTGCTAAAAAATTACCAATGGTTTTACCTTTCTTTGAAATAAACTGACATCCCTCATTAACTACCTTTTTAAGTATGGGATCTATATGTAAAATAGGTAAACTTTCCTCAATAATTTTGCATATCCCATTATATTCCAGGCTATAGGTGGTAATACATTTAGGTTTGTCATTTTTCTATTCAAGATGTTTATTCTTGTACTGCATTAGTTTTTCTCTTGGTATAGAGTCCACTTCCCTACGGGCTTTATCTAGGTTTTTTTTATTATATCCTCTTTCTTTAAGCCGTTGTGTAATCTTATCAGCCTGTTTGGTGTAATTCTCCTCATTAGTACAGTTTCTTTTAGCCCTTTGGGAATTCCACGTACTGTGTGTGTTGGATGGCATGAATTATAGTCAACGATAGTATTGCCTGCTGTGGTTTTCGCTGCATCCAGGTGGATTCTTTTAGCTGCGCGCAGCCAACATTCTTTTGGTAGTTGATATTTCTAATAGGACCAGCTATATAGTTTATTATTTTTTTTTCTGAAGCGAGTGTGGAATTTGTTTAAAATTTTGTATTTCTCTCATGTAATAGGCAAATTTGCTCAATAATTTCTTCCCTATGTATACAGATTTTTTGAATGTTATATTGCTTATGGAAATGATTCAAAGTTGTTCTTTTCCTTTGTACTGTGCTTGGAAACTTTAAAAAAATATAAGTAAAAAACAAATAATTTATCAACACATCCCTGTACATCACACTCAATTCGAAACATACATGATCAACATTTTGTATAATAAATACAAGTATCGTCACTAGTCATTACTAGCAATATGCAGCAGAATGCAAACATATTGATGCCTGTATAAATAGGGCCTATGAGTCTGACTGTACAGAATAAAAGTGCAGTGAATCAGATGAAACAACTTTACAATTTACTTCTATTATCTAATTTGCTTCATTCTTTTAATATCAATTGATATTGATTGTAGGCGCAGGAGCAGCAATGCATTACTGGGAGCTATCTGCTAATTGGTGGCTGCACATATATGCCTCTTGCCATTGGCTTACCTGATGTGTTCAGCTAACTCCCAGTAGTGCGTAGCCACTCTTTTAACAAAGGATACCAAGAAAAGTTGTTTAAAAAACGGTTTAAAATTGCATTCCATATCTGAATCCTGAAAGAACATTTTTGGGTTCCATGTCCCTTTAAAAAGGTTGAGCAATAAAAAAAACACCTGAAGTCTCCACAAATATGTTGAAAAAGAACTTCTATGGGAAAAAAAAAGAACTGTAAAAAATTAGACTTTTTATTTTTTTGAAAAACAAATCTGCAATTAAAATACAAATAATGAATTAGAAAACTAATGGTATTTTGGAAGGCTACTTAATTACAAATCCAGAAAACAAATACCTTTTAAAAACATCCCATAGTATATAAGCATCATTAGTTTTAATAGACAGTCAGAACAAGCAATGTTGTTAATTAGTAAGCTAACAATTTTCTCAAACAATTCGTTTTTTTCCAGCTGCACATCTACCTAGACAATCATTATTCAAAAAAGTTGTTGTAGTTCAACATAATACACTAAACAATTATTTTTTATTAAATAGAATCTTGGGAATCAGGTTTCCCTAATTTAATGAATAACCAGCATAAGGGAACGTTTAGTGTCCTTTATTATTCTAAGTTAAAATAAAAAATAATTGGGGTTTTTTTGTTTGTTTTTTAGTTTGATGACAGCCTCAGACAATTGAACAGTTTTAATGTTTTTCCAACCATACAAAAAAATAGGCTTATTTGTAAATATCAAACATTTGCTAACAGCTTCTAATTAGATTACAGAGTTGGTGTGTTTTTGATTCTTGAAATTATGAGTATTGATCAATCAACTGGTCAATATCAAAGTTGATTAAAGTGAATTTACTTCACATTGAGCAATTAATTTGTAGTGTTATTCCAATTAGCTGCTACTGATGACAATGTTTTATCAATACATTTTCTGTGCAGTATTTTATTTAAGAAAAAGTTTTGATTATTTAAACACTTTGGATAAAATTCTGTTAAATAATAAAAAATAAATGTAAAAAATAAATATGATTTTTTTTTATGTAGTAACAATGGTCTTTTTTTTACACATTGAGAGGCTTATTTTATGCCTTTAACAATTATCAGATTCTGTTTCAGAAAAAGATAAAAAAAAAAATACGCTTGAGCACAATTGAAGTTAACGTTCGTTGGGTTAGCACGTCCACAGAGCTGTGGTTAACTGTTTCACAAAGCAAATCAAATGTCACAGAAAACATCAAAAATACATCACACAATACAATTACTCTCATAATAACACTATCTAATAAAAATGATTAAAAAATATATTGCACAAAAAAGTTATAAGGGCTCAAAGATATGAGATAACAGGTGTTAGAAAAAAAAAAAGGCAGGCAAAGGACTTTAGCATAGACATACATACATATACATGTCTCAAGATCAATATTTATATATGTATATATATATATATAATATATATATATATGTGTGTGTGTCTGTATATGTGTACATATGTATTTATGTATTTATATGTGTATATATGTATTTACAGACATATATACACATATAAACACAAATACAAATATACAGTATACCACAAAAGTGAGTACACCCTCACATTTTTGTAAATATTTTATTATATCTGTTCATGTGACAACACTGAAGAAATGTCACTTTGCTACAAAGTAAAGTAGTGAGTGTACAGCCTATATAACAGTATAAATTTGTTTTCCCCTCAAAATAACTCAACACACAGCCATTAATGTCTAAACCGTTGGCAACAAAAGTGAGTACACCCCTAAGTGGAAATGTCCAAATTTGGCCCAAAGTTTCAATATTTTGTGAGGTTACCATTATTTTCCAGCACTGCCTTAACCCTCTTGGGCATGGAGTTCACCAGAGCTTCACAGGTTGCCACTGGAGTCCTCTTCCTCTCCTCCATGATGACATCATGGAGCTGGTGGATATTAGAGACCTTGCGCTCCCCGCCTTCCATTTGAGGATGCCCCACAGATGCTCAATAGGGTTTAGGTATGCAGACATGCTTGGCCAGTCTATCACCTTTACCCTCAGCTTCTTTAGCAAGGCAGTGGTCGTCTTGGAGGTGTGTTTGGGGTCATTATAATGTTGGAATACTGCCCTGCAGCCCTGTCTCTGAAGGGAGAGGACCATGCTCTGCTTCAGTATGTCACAGTAAATGTTGGCCTTCATGGTTCCCTGAATGAACTGTAGCTCCCCAGTGCCAGCATCATGCGTGCAGGCCCAGACCATGATACTTCCACCACCATGCTTGACTGTAGGCAAGACACACTTGTCTTTGTACTCCTCACCTGGTTGCCACCACACACGCTTGACACCATCTGAACCAAATAAGTTTATCTTGATCTCATCAGACCACAGGACATGGTTCCAGTAATCCATGTCCTTTGTCTGCTTGTCTTCAGCAATTTTTTTGCAGGCTTTCTTGTACATCATCTTTAGAAGAGGCTTTCTTCTGGGACAACAGCCATGCAGACCAATTTGATGCAGTGTGCAGTGTTTGGTCTGAGCACTGACAGGCTGACCCCCCCCCCTTCAACCTCTGCAGCAATGCTGGCAGCACTCCTATGTCTATTTCCCAAAGACAAGCTCTGGATATGACTCTGAGCATGTGCACTCAACTTCTTTGGTCGACCATGGAGAGGCCTGTTCTGAGTGAAACCTGTCCTGTAAAACCGATGTATGGTCTTGCCCACCATGCTACAGCTCAGTTTCAGAGTCTTGGCAATCTTCTTATATCCTAGGCCATCTTTATGTAGAGCAACAATTATTTTTTTCAGATCCTCAGAGAGTTTTTTACCATGAGGTGCCATGTTGAACTTCCAGTGACCAGTATGAGAGAGTGTGAGAGCGATAACACCACATTTAACACACCTGCTCCCCATTCTTACCTGAGACCTTGTAACACCAACAAGTCACATGACACCGGGGAGGGATAATGGCTAATTTGGCCCAATTTGGACATCTCTACTTATTACTTTTTATGTATGTTATTTAATAAATGTACTTAATTTTAATCTAAGCAATTTTCCTTTGCCTTATATATAGGCGCTCTTTGTAACCTAGCTGTTTCAATATTTATTTTTAGGGCTCGCTAGGGACCCTTATTTCCAAGGAGCTATAAAGAATAAACATACGTTAAGTGATGTGAGATACTCTTTTTATCTGTTTTCTAGAATTGTGCAGCAGCAAAAAAAATAATTTCAGTATGAATATTCGGACAATTACATTTTTCTGAATATTGGTCTGCTGCACAATTTGGTATTAACCCCTTAACGGCTGGACTTATATGTCTACATTGGAACAAAGTTCTGATGTAAACAAATATAAAAATTGAAATCACGTGAGGTTGCAATTGCGTGATTTCAATGATAGGATCATGTCTAAGGGGACTGTCTATGACACCAGGCATGCCTTCCAGCCCGCGCTCCCATTTGGGAAGCGCCTTTGGCTTTAGTACAGCCAAAAGGCTAGGACGTTCTATGCCGTCCTAAGGGCATTAAAGCCCAGTGTGGTTAGGAAGGCATAGAACGCCCTAAGGGCGTTAAGGGTTTAATTTAATTTAAAACAAATACTGCATATTTGGTAACTTTTACATTTGTTTTCATTAAAACAATTAAAAAAAAAACAATTTTAAAAAGAAAAAGTTCACCTGTAGCCTTAAACTTACTTACCTCTAGTAAGCTGGAAGAGCCATGCTAATCTTGACCCTTCTTTACAGGGCATCATGCCGCAGTAACAGGAGGCTTAGCGTAGCCTAGACTAAAGGACCTTTGTTTTTAGTGTAGGCTCTGGGATCCGCAGCACTAAGCCTCATATTAGTGCAAGCCCTCGGCTCTGTGAAGAGGGGTCAGCAGTGCGCTAGAGGTAATTTTTTTACAAGTAAAAGACAATTTAAAGGAAACTACTGTATACTTATGAATCTCATTAGTATTTATTTGTTTTCTTTAAAATTTTAGTGCATTCATTCGGATATTCATTTTGTGAAAATGAAACAAATATCGCTATTTTCATTGAACTATGCATTTGTAATGAGACAAATGCACAAACCTAATATTTTCTATTCAGCCTTTGTATGCACTTTCATATGATTCATTATTTGGGTAACATGTCCCTTTAAGTGTAACCCTATCTACTATTTTCATTTAACATTTAGCAACTTGTTTGTTTTTGGAAGAATATAAATGTCTAAAAGTAGGAACTCTGACCTGATGGCATAAAATACATGTTTTGCATATGCCACCATCACTTTTGTTTGACTCAACTGCAATAATAATGAAAAAGGTATAATAATAAACTTTTAAATTTACATCCATGTCAGATGCTTAAATTTAGTTTTTTTTTTTTTTTTGTTTTTTGTTTTTTAAATAATCTTTTATTGAGGTTTTGCTCAAGAAAAGATATACAAATAATGTCATGGTATAAATGACAACATTTTCATGGGAAACATTACAATGATGTATACAAAAAAACAAAATGAATGCTAAATTATAAACATCTGAAACCTCCATTTTAAAGTTATGGTTGCTTTTTTTGAGTGACTAATGAGCAGGTCACTTACGGTCCCTTTGATGTTGGAACCACTGGTTAAGCATGTTAGTCAAATTGAAGACCCTATTGTGTCTAATGACACTTAGTAGGTAGATAAGCAGAGATATTTATCAGCGGGTAAGCACCGCTTGGAATTTAGGGGGGGGGAGAGATTGATGAATAAGTAATATAGGAGCTAGGAGGAAAAAAAAAAAAAAAGATAATAATAATATAAACTGGAATATCGTCACTTTACTATTATTTTGTTTATTAAGTTAAATGCGCCCAATTAGCATAAAGGGAAGGGGCATATGTACAAACTGGTTTATAGTAAATCTATCTCACTTTAAGAATTAAACTGTAGGTGCTTCTTTTAGGTCAGGTAGGTAAGATACAGTATATCTCAAAACAGTAGTCTTAGTAACAAGGATATAAAACGCTCTATCGATTAAAATTTAGTTATATGTAACAATGACTACATAGAACCTACGTTATTAGTCTGTCCCACCTCTCCACCTGAAAGAGCTAATGAGACACTATAGGCGAGGTGCCAAGAACATTTGATAAACCCTTATTGTAGTTAGGTATGAGACAGTAACTAAATAAATAGAGTGCCCCATCTACTTTATCTTAAAATTTAAGGTCCTCTCTCAAAGTTGAACTAAGATATGTAAATCTATGCTGTGCCACCTCGGCCCCATGAGGCTTCTCAATCACATTACTATAGTCCCATAGCAGGGGGAAATCAATTACACCCATTCGGGCTATGTTTATTGCTAATATATGGGCACAAAGTCATATGTTAGTGGGTATAATAGTAGCTTAGCTACCGCTCTGACATATAGGTATCATCAGGCTTAATCTCATTAGTAATTTGACCAACTAGAACACACTAGAACTCTAATATATCTGCTTCATAGAGAGTCATCATATACAGTATAACAGTATAGTTCTAGGAAAACATATATAACATCCTAGAGGTAGTTCTAATCTTCATATCAGCATTATTCTGCAACATCAGATGTAACCGCTAACGTTCATGTAGATAGTCCAAACCATAGGAGTTAAACTGAACTGAAATCAGATTAACCATCTAATTCCTGCTCTCACATATAATAAATAGAAATGGCATAGGAGCTTATTCTTGAATAGTATACAGAGAGTGGTAAAACAGTAAATACTAGGCGGAATAGATAATAAATACCTAGATGAGAACAATATTTAAACGTACAGTATAGGCTCCATGTATAACCAGACTCTCATAGTGATATAAAGGTTACATTACTAAATTAGAAACACTCTATAATGAGCTGGAGTCATCCTAGCCAATGTGTATGAGAATATATACTAAGATGACATGAGCATTTACTATGAGTGTAATATTGGATAATACAGTGCTTATGTACCATACATACAAGTAACATCTTAACTTTCAAGCATTATGGTAGGATAACTGAGATCATAAATATTGTCAATTATTTGTGTGCTAGGTATCAGTGCTCTTTAATATTGTTTTCTATGGTTGAACAGGTCTATGCCAGTCCACAATTAAGAAGCTCATGTGTACTAGGGTTATATCTCCATTATATTTAAGAGCATTTCCTTTACCAATGTAAATAGAGAAGGCATGTAT
Organism: Bombina bombina; assembly: GCF_027579735.1. Taxonomy (NCBI): domain Eukaryota; kingdom Metazoa; phylum Chordata; class Amphibia; order Anura; family Bombinatoridae; genus Bombina; species Bombina bombina. Next base: position 47,026,389 of record NC_069500.1, read on the forward strand.
GCATAAATGGTATGTTGAGCGGGGGGCTCCGTCGCCACACTACTTACTTAGTTAATGGGGCTAAAAATTGCTTAGAACCTCCTGCCATACATGATCCTCTAACTCCCTCGCCGACTGAGGGAAAGAGAGGAATTATATCTCCCGATAGTGCAGAACCTCCTTCCTAAAATGTGTGAGAGAGAGTATCATCTCTATAATATAATGTCACCTAAAGCTATGTAGTAAAGCACACAAAAAAAGCAATAGTAGTAGAACCACACTAATCTAAATGTTAATGCATAATATAGGGGACCCAAATATAGGTAGTGCATGCTAGGTGCTATGATGAAAGGGTGAAGAGCGTGATATGTACCGTAATAGCCTTAGTATGTCAGTTATAAATGCAGAGAAAGGAATAGGGAGTTCTCCTGTAATTATTAATATGATACATAAACATATAACAGAAGTATCTATGAGTGTATATAAAATTATGTTAGCTCTGTTATGTACAAACAGTCGGCTAGATTACGAGTTGTGCGTTAGCCTTAAAAAGCAGCATTGAGAGGTCCCAATGCTGCTGTTTAACGCCCGTTGGTATTGCAAGTCTTGCAGGTACAGGCTCACCGCTCACTTTTTTTGCCAGACTCGGAAATACCGCAAATCCACTTACGTCAATTTCGTATCCTATATTTTCAATGGGACTTGCCTAACGCCAGTATTACGAGTCTTCAAAAAAGTGAGCGGTACAGCCTTTCCTGTCAAGACTGGTACCTCATTTAAAAGTCAGTAGTTAAGAGTTTTATGGGCTAGCGCCGTAGCATAAAACTCTTAACTAAAGTGCTAAAAAGTACACTAACACCCATAAACTACCTATTAACCCCTAAACCGAGGCCCCCCACATCGCAAACACTAAAATAAAATTTGTAACCCCTAATCTGCCGAACCGGACATCACCGCCACTATAAAAAATATATTAACCCCTAAACCGCCGCACTCCCGCATCGCAAACACTAGTTGAATTTTATTAACCCCTAATAATCTGCCATCCCTAACATCGCCGACACCTACCTAAATTTATTAACCCCTAATCTGCCGCCCCCAATGTCGCCGCAACTATATTAAAGTTATTAACCCCTAAATCTAAGTCTAACCCTAAACCTAACACCCCCCCAACTTAAACATAATTTAAATAAATCTAAATAAAATAACTATCATTAACTAAATTATTCCTATTTAAAACTAAATACTTATCTATAAAATAAACCCTAAGGCCTAGATTTGGAGTTTGGCGTTAGCCGTGAAAACCAGCGTTAGAGGCTCCTAACGCTGGTTTCAGGCTAACTCTGGTATTTGGAGTCACTCAAAAAAGGGTCTAACGCTCACTTTTCAGCCGCGACTTTTCCATACCGCAGATCCCCTTACGTAAATTGCGTATCCTATCTTTTCAATGGGATCTTTCTAACTCTGGTATTTAGAGTCGTGGCTGAAGTGAGCGTTAGAACTCTAACGACAAAACTCCAGCCGCAGGAAAAAAGTCAGTAGTTAAGAGCTTTCTGGGCTAATGCCGGTTCATAAAGCTCTTAACTACTGTACTCTAAAGTACACTAACACCCATAAACTACCTATGTACCCCTAAACCGAGGTCCCCCCACATCGCCGACACTCGATTAAATTTTTTTAACCCCTAATCTGCCGACCGCCAACTACGTTATCCTTATGTACCCCTAATCTGCTGCCCCTAACACCGCCGACCCCTATATTATATTTAGTAACCCCTAACCTGCCCCCCACAACGTCGCCGCCAGCTACCTACACTTATTAACCCCTAATCTGCCGACCGCAAAGCGCCGCCAACTACGTTATCCTTATGTACCCCTAATCTGCTGCCCCTAACACCGCCGACCCCTATATTATATTTATTAACCCCTAATCTGCCCCCCACAACGTCGCCTCCACCTGCCTACATTTATTAACCCCTAATCTACCGACTGGACCGCACCGCTATTATAATAAAGTTATTAACCCCTAATCCGCCTCACTAACCCTATAATAAATAGTATTAACCCCTAATCTGCCCTCCCTAACATCGCCGACACCTAACTTCAATTATTAACCCCTAATCTGCCGACCGGAGCTCACCGCTATTCTAATAAATGTATTAACCCCTAAAGCTAAGTCTAACCCTAACACTAATACCCCCCTAAGTTAAATATAATTTACATCTAATGAAATTAACTCTTATTAAATAAATTATTCCTATTTAAAGCTAAATACTTACCTGTAAAATAAATCCTAATATAGCTACAATATAAATTATAATTACATTGTAGCTATTTTAGGATTAATATTTATTTTACAGGCAACTTTGTAATTATTTTAACCAGGTACAATAGCTATTAAATAGTTAAGAACTATTTAATAGTTACCTAGTTAAAATAATTACAAAATTACCTGTAAAATAAATCCTAACCTAAGTTACAATTAAACCTAACACTATACTATCATTAAATTAATTAAATAAAATACCTACAATTACCTACAATTAAACCTAACACTACACTATCAATAAATTAATTAAATACAATACCCACAATTACCTACAATTAAACCTAACACTACACTATCAATACATTAATTAAATACAATACCTACAAATAACTACAATTACATAAACTAGCTAAAGTACAAAAAATAAAAAAGAACTAAGTTACAAAAAATAAAAAAATATTTACAAACATAAGAAAAATATTACAACAATTTTAAACTAATTACACCTACTCTAAGCCCCCTAATAAAATAACAAAGCCCCCAAAATAAAAAAATGCCCTACCCTATTCTAAATTACAAAAGTTCAAAGCTCTTTTACCTTACCAGCCCTGAACAGTGCCCTTTGTGGGGCATGCCCCAAAGAATTCAGCTCTTTTGCCTGTAAAAAAAACATACAATACCCCCCCAACAATACAACCCACCACCCACATACCCCTAATCTAACCCAAACCCCCCTTAAATAAACCTAACACTAAGCCCCTGAAGATCTTCCTACCTTGTCTTCACCATACCAGGTTCACCGATCGGTCCTGAAGAGCTCCTCCAATGTCCTGATCTAAGCCCAAGCGGGGGACTGAAGTTGTCCATGAGCCGGTAGAAGTCTTCATCCAAGCGGGGCAGAAGAGGTCTTCCATCCAATTGAAGTCTTCATCCAGGCGGCATCTTCTATCGACATCCATCTGGAACGGAGCGGCAGCATCCTGAAGACCTCCGACGCGGAACATCCATCCTGGCCGACGACTGAACGACGAATGACGGTTCCTTTAAATGACGTCATCCAAGATGGCGTCCCTCGAATTCCGATTGGCTGATAGGATTCTATCAGCCAATCGGAATTAAGGTAGGAATATTCTGATTGGCTGATGGAATCAGCCAATCAGATTTAGCTCGCATTCTATTGGCTGATCGGAACAGCCAATAGAATGCGAGCTCAATCTGATTGGCTGATTGGATCAGCCAATCGGATTGAACTTGATTCTGATTGGCTGATTCCATCAGCCAATCAGAATATTCCTACCTTAATTCCGATTGGCTGATAGAATCCTATCAGCCAATCGGAATTCGAGGGACGCCATCTTGGATGACGTCATTTAAAGGAACCGTCATTCGTCGTTCAGTCGTCGGCCAGGATGGATGTTCCGCGTCGGAGGTCTTCAGGATGCTGCCGCTCCGTTCCAGATGGATGTCGATTGAAGATGCCACCTGGATGAAGACTTCAATCGGATGGAAGACCTCTTCTGCCCCGCTTGGATGAAGACTTCTACCGGATCATGGACATCTTCAGCCCCCCGCTTGGGCTTGGATCAGGACATCGGAGGAGCTCTTCAGGACCGATCGGTGAACCTGGTATGGTGAAGATAAGGTAGGAAGATCTTCAGGGGCTTAGTGTTAGGTTTATTTAAGGGGGGTTTGGGTTAGATTAGGGGTATGTGGGTGGTGGGTTGTAATGTTGGGGGGGGTATTGTATGTTTTTTTTCTGCTCAAACAGCCCCATTGTTTCCTATGGGGGAATCGTGCACGAGCACGTTTTTGAGGCTGGCCGCTTGCGTAAGAAACTCTGGTATCGAGAGTTGAAGCTGCGTTAAATATGCTCTACGCTCCTTTTTTGGAGCCTAACGCAGCCTTTATGTGGACTCTCAATACCAGAGTTATTTTTATGGTGCGGCCAGAAAAAAGCCGGCGTTAGCTACGCGGGTCCTTACCAACAAAACTCTAAATCTAGCCATTAGATAGCTACAATATAACTAATAGTTACATTGTAGCTAGCTTAGGATTTATTTTTATTTTACAGGCAACTTTGTATTTATTTTAACTAGGTAGAATAGTTATTAAATAGTTATTAACTATTTAATAGCTACCTAGTTAAAATAAAGACAAATTTGCCTGTAAAATAAAACCTAACCTAAGTTACAATTACATCTAACACTACACTATAATTAAATTTAATTTATTATTTTCCATTCCCCAGTTTTGGATAACCAACACTGTTATAGAAATATACTTTTTACCTCTGTAATTACCTTGTATCTAAGCTTCTGCTGACTGCCTCCTTATCTCAGATCTTTTGACAGACTTGCATTTCAGGCAACTAGTGCTGACTCTAAAATAACTTCACGTGCATGAGCACAGTGTTATCTATATAAAACACATGAACTAACGCCCTCTAGCTATGAAAAAACTGTCAAATGCATTCAGATGAGAGACTGTCTCAAGGGTTTAAAAATTAGCATATGAGACTACCTAGGTTTAGCTTTCAACTAAGATTAACAAGAGAACAAAGCAAATTTGATGATAAAACTAAATTAGAAAGTTGTTTAAAATTACATGCTCTAACTGAATCATGAAAGTTTAATTTGGACTTTACTATCATTTTAATTTTATGACAATAACATATTAACAGTGTTTGAAGGTATTATGATCAGTGAAGTTTGATAGATAGTCCCCTTTATATCATCTTTACAGGAAGACAATTTACTGTGGTTGAAACAGAAGGTTGTTCATTCTTTGTGCACAAAGAGCTTTGAGTATTCTTTGTGCACAAACTTTATGGTCAACAGCTATCAAAGGTCACTATAGGCACAGTGAAATTAATTTTGACAGTAACACCACAGATCTTTACATTCAGGAACATATCTATAACATATGTATATATCTTGTGCAGCTAAGAAACTTTTGTTTTGTTTCTTTCATTTCCCTGAATATATATTGGCTGCCCAAATTGGTATTCATTTACTTTAAAACAAAATGAATACTTAATTTTAGTTAAACATTTACATTTATTTTCGTTAAAACAAATGTAAATGTTCAAATCTACAGGTGAAAAGTTTATACCTACCCTTTGCGCTCTTGAGAGCAGGCTTAATGCTCTCCAAGGAACTTCTCTAACTTTAGTGCAGATCCTGTTTGCAGGAATATATATCACAGTCCATTTAACAGGATCACCCTCCAGCCAGACATCTGCCTGGGTGCAAAAATGCCAATAATAAACTTCAAAGATGATGCACTCTCAGGACTTTGTGAAAAACAGCTTCAGTTTAATGAAACGTTTTTGGGGACAACCTCCCCTTCATCAGCATAACAAAAAGTGATTGAATTCAAACTTAAATACCTAAGTGAACAACCAAACATTAATACACACCTGTGGTGACACTCAGTGTTAACAACATTACCTCGTGTGAACCGCACGCCATGCGTGCGATGAGTGGTTCAGGGAGTTCAAAACACCAACACCACGGTCAGGTTCAAGATGTCATGTGACACAACAACAATACATGTCTTAGATCTTAGTATCTATAAACAGGATCAGGGACTAGGCACCACACTATACAGTAAACCAACTGATAGAAACTCTATCCTTTCCGCTAGCAGTTGCCATCCACCGGCATTGCTACGGGGTATTGTTAAGTCGCAAATGATTTGTACAATGCGCAATAATTCTGATAGCAACACAGGGGTCTCCCAATTGCAGCTGACTAAAACTAAGTTCCTGCAAAGAGGATATAAATCCCGCATCATTAATGACACATTGGAGGATGTGTCATCATCCACTCAACAGACCCTCATCGACCAGGAGGTGAGAACAAGAGCAAGCAATAGGTTGATTATGACCACAACCTTTGCACCGGATATGACCGAGACAGGAAAGATCCTGCACAAACACTGGCCGCTAGTTTCCTCTGACCCCAAGCTCCCATTCACACGAGATATGGTACCAATGGTGGCCTACAGAAGGAGTACCAATCTGAGGGACATGTTGGTCAAAACAGATCCAAAACAATGCTATACAACACCAGCAAGGGTTAACATCAAGGGATCTTATAGGTGCCTTGGATGTACCACATGTAATGGTCTGATAGTTTCCAAGTCATTCCATCACCCGCACTCTAATCAGACTTTTACCATCAGACACTCACTGACATGTACAACAACACACGTAGTGTATCTACTCTTTTGCCCATGCTCACTGTGTTATGTGGGTTAGACAAGTGGAACTCTACGTGAACGAATGGCAAACCACAGGAGAGCCATAGGTGTGGCACTGGACAAAGGAGAATCGGATCAGCCTGTTGCACGACATTGTGCCCGAATGAAACATCAAGTGTCATCGATTCTATACATTCTGATTGACCACATCCCCAGTTTTGCCAGGGGGGAGACAGAAATAAAGCCCTGTTGATCCGTGAAGCAGAATGGATGTACCAATTGGGGACTATACACCCAGGAGGTCTCAACTCACCACCCGACTTCAAATCCTTGATCTTGGTGGGAGCTACATACCTGGGGTGCATGTGTGGAATCCACAAGTCACGCGGATTGGGAGACCAGGGCCACACCATTGGGGTAGGGAGGTCCTGTCTCACCTTTCCTCTACCATGCGCAGGGACGGGTCCCCTTTAGGGTCTGTGTGTGCCGTGGGTGAGACAGTTGCGCCACTTGGTCACCCACTATATAATCATGCTCTCTTATACCTAGTAATACAGGGGTTTTGTATGTTGGTGTGGTCCACTTCACAGCTGGGCATGTAAAAGTTCAACACTTAAGTCAAGTGATCTGCATGGACTGCTATATAGTGATCTGTGCCCACACTCAATACTTGAATGGAGTTATGCAGATGGACTGCTACACAGAGATCTCATTCTTCTTAGAGTGAGAAGGCCGTTAATGGGCTCTGTAAAAAATATTCCTCCACATGGTCCTGTAATATTGGCTAGGAGTTCATCCTGTTATGTATTTCTTATTAGTGATAGATTACCAATATGTAGATGCCATTGAGTGTATATGTGTAAAGCAACCATAGGAGTGATGTGCACTCCAGTTAAAGTATATACTGTGTTGCTTCCCAGCGACATGCATCAAATAACAAGTTAGGTAATACATACATTGATATAGGAAGAGGATTTAGGTATTTTGTATTGCAACTCAATTGCTACTATGTAGTAAGTATCTGTTCCTTTATGTATACATTTTATTTGGTTTACCGCCAAGGTGACATTGTTACAGTTGTCAAACGTATCCGATATACAACTGTAATACTTTAATTTGAGATGTAAAGGTATTGTTTTAGGGATACCTCACTAAGGGGTTAAATGTTAGAACTCAGCACTATATATTCATGGTAGACGTTTACAGGTAGTGCTTGGACGTGAGACACACACACAGATAACTCACAAGATGGGGTTCGTCACACCAGGCATAGAAATTGAGGTGAACGCACCTGGCAGGTTCATGGGGTTAATTTTATATATTAAATACATTAAGTATATTGTGCCTGAAACCGGAAGTGACGTATTACGTCACTACCGGAAATCTCTCAGTTTGGAATGTGAAGGTAGACGTACCAAATGAGGTGCAGGACACAATATTGGCTCTAGTGAGTACACGATGGGGAATATCCCTGAACACATGCTGACTTATTCACATTTTATTTATGCGGGGATGACACACATTGTTTGGGGTAATTTATTTTAAATAGCGAAGTATACAGACGAGTACCGGAAGTGTGTGAATATGAATTCACTACCGGTTGGGACAGGCTAATCACAGATAGAGACCGAAAGTAAGTGAATATGTAATTACTTCCGGTTGGGGTATACTAATGACACGCATGGCGTGCGGTTCACACGAGGTAATGTTGTTAACACTGAGTGTCACCACAGGTGTGTATTATTGTTTGTTTGTTCACTTAGGTATTTAAGTTTGAATTCAATCACTTTTTGTTATGCTGATGAAGGGGAGGTTGTCCCCGAAAACGTTTAATTAAACTGAAGCTTTGTTTCACAAAGACCTGAGAGTGCATCATCTTTGAAGTTTATATATATATATATATATATATATATATATATATATTGTGTATATATATATATATATATATATATATATACTGTATATATAAAATATGTGTCTGTGTGAGTATTTTTTGAACAACATTTTTGAGTGGTGAGGTTGGGGTACTCGTGGTGGGGAAGAGCTGCACACAGTTTTTCAGGAACTAGGAAGAGGAGGGGAGAGCTGATTGTGCCCTATGTTTAAGCTGTTTTGGGCCAAAAAAAAACACACAAAAAAGACACACAAAGAGCATTGTTAATTGTGATTACTCTGTAAATATCTTCCTGTGTTCTACTGAGTGCCTCCTGCCTTCTAGTAAAAAGGTATAGAAAATTTCATATAATTTTTTTATCTTTAATATTTTGAGTGTTGACTGAAATAAGGTGGAAATACATTGATTATTTAAAAAATTAAATGGCCTCACATTTTACCTTGCCTCACAAACTCTAGAGCCGACCCTGTAAATAATATTTAACTATTTAATAGATGTAAATGAAGTAGCATTGAATATATGCAAATATATGAAAAAAATAATTGTGTATAAAAGTTATTTACATAATCTGACACCAGTAAATAACAGTACTATATATAAAAGTATAGAAGTTCAAGCTATTTAAAAGGTGTCAGAGTTTTCAAATATAGGGCTCAATTTAAGAAGTCTATAATGTCTATTTTCCATAAAAATGTCTTATCTGTTACACCCATTAGTTTTAATCTGACGCCAGATCTCCCTTGTTATCAGTTTTATTGTTGGCTTATCTTTCATAATCCAAAATGTAAATAAAATGTTTTTAGCCAAAATGATGGTCATACTTATAAATTGTATTGTTTTTATGAACTATGTTTACATTTGTCATTTTAGATAAGAGATAGGAGATTTTGGACTAAAACTGAAAAATCATTGGCCATGATCTTAACTAATAAATTAAATCTAGTTTAGCAAGTCTAGTCTACTAAGGTCTTTGTGATTCTAAGCTTTTATTCTATAAATTCTATTGTAAAAATTGACTTGAAAATCTGATGTATCTTGCCAGGTTTTGATATTCTGACCAAGTTTTTTTTTCTGCCCCTTTATTACATTCTTATATAAATATACCAGATTGCATTTGACCTGCTTATGTTTATTAATGAAATCTATAATTATATGATCTTCTCAAAAATTATGCAATTACAAAAAATGTGTTTAACCCCTTTGTTGCGCATGCAGAGGCATTATTGTCATGTGCATCGCTACCTGTAGGCAAATAATTAGCCCTTCTCGTCATGCAGGGGGATCACTGGTCAAATACTGTTTTTGTCGATCCCCCTAACTACAGGCAAGGGATCATTGGTGACCTAGTGAATTGCACTCCCAGGCTTCAAAAGTGTGCCAGCCGACGTCACCACATACGCACGTGGTGACAGCACAAAGGGCCTAAGGCAGGATTCACCGGCAGTTGCTAGGGAGCTATATGGGGGGAGGTTTTTCTAACCTCTTGATCTCAGCTACCATAGCAGCTACAAAGCTCCAAGACCTCTGATTGGACAGGCAATAAAGCCTGCTCTTTCAATTATGGTGGTCTTGGATACGTACTACAAACAAGATCATTTAAAAATAAAGTAAACGCAACAAACAGTGATCTGGTTTGCAATACTACAGTGTATGCAGTATGAAAAAAAAATGTTTATTTCTATAGACTCCTAATAAAATGTATTTCCTAGTAGACAAATCCCTCTCTTAAAATAATATATGGATTTTGTCTATATAGTCAGGTGATCAGGTAACAGTGAACTCTGTCATGAGATGCAGGACATATGCAGGACACAGCAATGATGGTACAACTCTATTTTATTACAGAGCATAGAAACATACATCTAGTCAGGTTGATTGTACTAACTAACTGTGACACAGACTACCGGACCTAAGCCCTTCCCCCAAACTAGTGACATCACTTCCTGCTCTCATCACATCTTCCCCCTTTTCAAAGGGCAAAGCATACATTTAAATATAACAAATAACAAGGTATACAAAGAGCATACAACAAATTTTTTGAACAGTATATGGTAAATAGGTTACAGAAAAATAAACATTAATTACATCCTGACTTGGACATCGGGGTAGACTACCCTAGTCCACAGTGACCATGGGATTATTCTGCCCATACTTCCGGTCACCGTTCTAGCTAAAGACAGTCCCTATATCGGGCCGGAAGTTTCACCACTCTTCCGCTTGATGTAACTTTGCAAGAACTGTCCTCTGATACAGAAGAAGGTGAATAAGAGTCCACTGGAGGCAGAGACATATCCCCACTTTGATCTTGCTGAGGGGAAGGCACCTCTCTTAGAACAGGGGATCCCACCGGCGGTGGTACTGAGGCATCCAGTTCCAGACTCCGTAAGTAAGTCCCCTCCATCAGTAAGGACTGCATAAGATCTTGGTTCTGGAGAGCGTCCAATTACCGTAGCAGGCGTCTTTCATTTCTTCTCATCATCCAGTTCAGTTCCGACACTTTGCCCCGCATTTAGTTCCTGTAAGGGCCTGACAGAATGTCTCCTGTCGTAGAAGAAACAATAACCCTTTTTGGCCTCTTCATCCCTCCTAAGGACTTCGTCCCGAGGAACAGAGCCAGTCGGCTTGAAGACTCCCACAGAGGGTAAAGTGGTGCGAATCTGGCGTCTTAGCATCAGCTGTGCCGGGCTAAACCCGGTGGCTTGAATGGGCGTCACCCTGTATGACAAGAGGGCTAGGTACGGCTCAGATTGCTTTAAAATGAACATTGTTGTTTGAACTGCCCTTTCAGCCATTCCGTCGGCATGCGGGTAATGTGGACTTGACGTGGAATGTACAAAGTCATATTCCCTGCTGAAAGCACTGAACTCTGCAGAAGCGAACTGCATGCCATTATCACTCACCAGCTCCATCGGAATGCCCCACCGGGCGAACAAGCTCTTCAGACGATGATAACGGCTTGACTTGTGATATCATTCAAAGGTGAAATTTCCAAATACCTGGAATAGTAGTCGATCACAACAAGGAACTTTTTCCCGTGCAGTTCACACAAATCATCAGCCAATTTCTGCCACGGCCCCGCAGGCAGCGGAGTGGAAATCAAGAGCTCCCTTCTATGAGTAGTCCGGCATTCCCGGCAAAAGGCACATTTAGACACATGATTTGCAATGTCAGAGCTGATCCCAGCCACCACACAGCTGTAGCTGCCCTTTCTCTGCACTTTTTAATGCCTAAGTGGCCATCGTGAATCCTGTTTAACATCTCCTTCCATGCTGACAGGAATAACAATGCGGTCTTGGAACAGCACCAACCCCTCCAGCTCTGTGAGCTGCGACCTCTCTGACTGGTAAGAACTTAAAGACATCCAGGCTGCCCGGCTCTCGGGCCAGCCTTCTTTTATGTACCTTATAACCTCTTGCAGATCTGTGTCCAAATATGTCTCTTTCTTTATTTCTTCCAGTTTCCTTGAAGAAATGGACTTTGAGGCCAGAACCGAATCAACATACACTTTCACCTCAGATTCGGTTGAGGATTCTTCAGCAGCAGCCAGCAGGAGCCTGGATAGTGTATCTGCCACAACCAGTTGTTTCCCCGGCACATGAACTGCCTGAACATTGAACATTGAACCTGAGTGTCTCTGGCATCTTAAGGGTGTTTTGTCGATATCATAAGAGTTGATTAGGGGGACTAGTGGTTTATGGTCAGTCTCCAGACTAAATTTCTCTAAACCCACTAGATAATGCTGAAAGCGCTCACAGGCCCAAACTGCAGCCAGGCACTCTTTCTCAATTTGAGCGTATTTTGACTCAGCAGCCGTCAGTGTGCGGGAACAGTAGGCGATGAGCTGTAGTTTATTTTCATTTAACTGCAGGAGAGCAGCCCCCAACCCATAACTGCTTGCATCAGCACTAACCACAGTCTTTTTGGAAGGTTCGTAGAACCCCAGCACTGGGGCAGACCCCAGCAGGGATCTGGCCTGCATAAAAGATTTTTCTTGTGAAGGTCCCCAGACCCAGGCCACGTCTTTCTTTAGCAACTCTGTGATAGGGTGTAGAACTGTTGATAAATCTGGAAAAAACTTGCCCACATAATTTACAAGGCCCAATATCTGTCTCAGCTCATGTACATCAGAAGGACTTTTCATCTGTTCAATAGCACAACTTTTCTCAGGGTCTGGCTTGATGCCATCCCCATTGATGATATGCCCAAAGTAACATAATTCAGTTTTCCTAAAATGGCATTTTTCTTTATTTAACTTCAGCCCAGACTCTTTGATAGCCTGCAGCACACAACTTAAACGCTGATCATGCTCCTCTGCTGTAGACCCATACACTAGAATGTCGTCCATGACGACTGCTGTGCCCACATGGTCACTTAGGAGAGAACTCATTTCCCTTTGAAAAATTTCTGGGGCAGAGGATATCCTGAAGGGGAGTCTGCAGAAGAAAAACCGACCTACCGGTGTAATAAAGGTAGTCAGCTTGCGACACTTTGGATCCAGGGGGATATGCCAAAAGCCACTAGAAGCGTCCAATGTAGAAAAGAACTTCGCCCCAGCCAACTTTGGAGCTATGTATTCTAATGTCGGCAGCACAAATCTCTCTCTCTTCACTGCCTCATTAAACCTTTTCAGGTCCACACAGATGCACACCTTTCCATTTTTCTTTGCAACAGGAACAATGGGGGCACACCAATCAGTTGCTTCAACAACCTCTTCAATAACCCCCATAGACTTCATGCACATAAGCTCCTTTTCCACTTGAGGCATGAGCGGGAACGGAATTCTACGGGGAGTAGAAATACTGTATGGGACTGCGTCACTTTTAAGTGCTATACGGACTGGTTTGAAATTCAGTAGGCCCAATTCGCCAAACATATCTTCAGAGATCTCATTCACTCTGGCCACGAGGCCCAAGTCACAGGCTGCTTTTCTGCTCAATAAATTGCTAACACACTGATCTCGAATCACATGCACCCACATAGTGAACTTCCTTTGCTTGTACTCAATGCGGCCAGCAGGACTATGGACATGTGTAGTAACCTTCACCAGCTGGGGCTGTCGAGGCAGTTTCATAAATGCAGCAAAAGACATTACAGTGATATCTGCTCCTGTGTCAATCTTAAAATCAACTTTGGCTCCCATTACAGTAAAAGTAACCTTCCAATCTTCCTCTGAGCTTGGCCGTTCCACAACAGACCCCACATAAGACACTTCCTGACCCTCCTGGTCACTGTCCACCTGCATCTCCTTAATGTATTCAGTTTTACACACCACTACAAAATGGCCCATTCTGTTACATTTTCTGCATCTTTTATCTCTGGCCGGGCATATAACACTCTGATCATGGGCACGGTAGCACCGTGTGCATCGGGCATGCTGCACCCATCCACTTCTAGGCCTATCCATTATTTTAGATCTACCGCTCACACTGTGCCTTTCACTAGCAGTTTTCCTGGACTGTTGCACTTCATCCACAATACTCTCAGACCTCAGATCAGCACTTTGCTTTTTCACCAGTTCACTCTGGCGGGCCATCCTAATAGCCCCATCTAATGTTAAATCAGGCTCTAACTGCAGCTTCAGTGAGACTTCAGCATCTGCAATTCCAATAACTATTCTGTCTCTGATTTACTCTTCTTTAGCAACACCAAACTCACAGAATTCAGCTAGTTCATACAGGCTGCGCACAAATGACTCCACAGATTCTCCTACACGCTGATTACGTTTGTGAAACCAAGCTCTCTCATGAATCACATTTCTTTTGGGCACAAAGTGGGCACTGAGTTTATCCATAACTATATCAAAGTTAAATTCTTCCCCTTCTTGGAAAGTAAAAGCATTGCACACTGGCTCCACATCTTTCCCCATAGAGTATAAAAGAGAATTAACTTGTACTTCACCACTCTCCTTGTTCAGTTTGGAAGCAATCCTGAAGCGCTGAAACCGCTGACGCCATGTGGGCCAAGCTGCAGGCTGAGAGAAGTCAAAAGGCTCAGGTGGGGTAAACTTTGACATTGTCATCGATTAGGAACAGAAGCGCAGGCCAGAACTTCTGACACCATGTCATGAGATGCAGGACATATGCAGGACACAGCAATGATGATACAACTCTATTTTATTACAGAGCATAGAAACATACATCTAGTCAGGTTGATTTCACTAACTAACTGCGACACAGACTACCGGACCAAAGCCCCACCCCCAAACTAGTGACATCACTTCCTGCTCTCATCAAAAACACCTTGCAAGAAAAAATGCTTTTATTTCTGTACTGCACAATGGGGCCTTTCTTATCTACATTATAATCCTCAAAAGCCCATATGAGCCCCTTTTTTCACATGTGGCTACTCTTGATGACAATTTAGCTAGGTGATCACAGTTACTACGGTGGCCACTGGGCTATTTTCAATATTATCTACCTAAAAATTATAAATTGATTTTACAGTTTTGGCCACAGATTCCCACATGCCATGAAATAAAATTATAATAATGGTTTATTATGAAACTGTTGGGCCTGCTGAAAATAACAATATATCATTTGTGTGGTTTATTCACTGAAAATGACTATAATAAGCGTTTAAATGTAAGTCGCAAAAAAGCTAAAAACTCAGCACTGGGGTGAAAAAAGGCTTAGCAGCAAAAGGGTTAATGACAAAAACAAATAAACATTGTCATATAAATACAATCATGACGTTTTTGTAAGATTTTTCATAACAGATTACATTGTTCATTCCTATAGACATGTTTTATGATATTAATGTTACTTTTAATAAAATGTGCAGTTATGTTCATTAAAAAGTGTTCACATTTGTCTTAAAGCTCTTAATATTTATTGTAAGCTGTGCGCAAATTATAGTTTTTTGGTTTCCATTTTTAAAGTGACAGTCTACTCCAGAATTGTTATTGTTTATATAGATAGATACTCCCTTTATTACCAATTCCCCAGTTTTGCACAGCCAACATGGTTATATTAAAAAATGTTTAACCTCTGTGATTACCTTGTATCTAAGCCTCTGCAGACTACTCCCTTATTTCAGTTCTTTTGACAGACTTTTAGCCAATCAGTGCTGACTCCTAGATAACTCCACATGCATGAGCACAATGTTATATATATGATACACATGCACTAACACCCTCTAGTTGTGAAAAACTGTCAAAATGCATTCAGATAAGAGGCGACCTTCAAGGCCTTAGAAATTAGCATATGAGCTTACCTAGGTTTAGCTTTGAACTAAAAATATCAGGAAAACAAAGCAATTTTGAGACTAAAAGTACATTGGAAAGTTGTTTAAAATGACATGCATCTCTGAATCATGAAAGTTTAATTCTGACTAGAATGTCCCTTTAAATGAGGTCTGAAAAAGGCCTTTTACCTCTGTCCTTTGACGAGTGCAAAACCCCCCCCAAAAAAAACTGACAGCTTTGTACACTGCCTAATGGCGTTTAATTTATGAAAATGTTTAAAGACATATGCAACCCTGAAATTCTCTTTCATGATTTAGATAGAGCATACAATTTTAAACAACTTTCCATTGCAATTCTTTTATCTAATTAACTTTGTTCTCTTGGTATCATCTGTTAAAAATCATACCTAAGCAGGCACATGAGCTGGGAGCTAGCTGCTGATAGATGGCTGCACATATAGGCCTCTTGTCATTGACTTACCTATGTGTTCAGCTAGCTCTCAGTAATGTGTTGCTGCTTCTTCAATAAAGGATATCAAGAGAATGACATCCCTTACCAAATGTTAGAATTTAACAAATAAAGGTTGAATAAGACTATATTAGAAAGGCAAACCAATTTGCTATAGGATAAAAATTACAATTGTGTCAAATAAAAGCTATGAGGTACAATGAAGTCAATGGAACTGAAAAAAAACCACTATGGGTCACAGCAAATAAAATTTACTTGAGGGGCTTCATTTATGAAGCAGTGAGCGCTGCTTCCGGGTCCCATTGTTTCAGGCTCGTCTGAAACGGAAGTTAAGAAACAGCTCCTTAACCTGTCCGCCCCCGCTTGCCAGTGAGCAGGGGCGACATTGCACAAGCATTTCAGTATAAATGATAAATGCCAACAGCCTATGCTGTCGGCATTTAGTGGTCGAGCGGACATGATTCGCTATAGCAAATCATTTCTGCTCAACAAATGATTAATCTACCCCATAGACTTTGCTTATTGGTTAAAAGAACAGGGTATCAATCTAATTGGTTATGCGTTTCTATTATTAACTGCAATGCAAAGAAAAAAATAAGAACATTTGATTTGCAAAATGAAACCGTCTATCCTGCAATGAAACAAAATGATTGAGTCATGTCCCCATTTCTCAGTTTGTATGATTTAATGCTTAAAGCCAAGATGTAAGCAACAACTTTAATGAAAAAACACAGACCTTAAAGAAAAAAAATGTAATGATGATAATAATAAATTAATTGGCTAAAAAGCTTCTCTATAGTTAAAACAGATTGTTTCTGCTTGAGCAACACAAATTATCTTGGCAGCTAGAGAATTGCTATGTATACCCAACCTAGCAGGGACACATTAATATGTTTCATTATGAAAGGATTATCAGTTTTCCCCTGTTTCTAACATAATGAGGCTGGGTTATGATGTATATTTTAGTTAACTTGCATTAGCTTGGTTTTCTTCATAACAAATCCATATTAATTTCAATATCAATAGTATAATGAAGCTGAACTATGGGAATACTTAGTAATCACTGTGAAATTAATAACATTGAATAACACAACTACAGATAGCAAATTGCAATACATATTCTGTGCATTAAACCTGCTAAAAATTCTTTATATATAATAAAGCCTTTGAAACTGAATGAACACATTTTTTTATGTGCAATGTTCTTATAAATTATGTCACAAAGTAAGAATATGATCAATTCTCTTTACTACAATTATTTTAAATAGATATTAACACTCATTGGATTTTCCATTATAAAAAGCTGTACTTTTAATGGCTTTGAGTCGCTAAAATGTTATACATAATAATTATAGAATAGAAGGCTTTGAGATATCATTGTCCACTGTGATGAGTCAATAGTTCTTAAAGGGAAATTAGTAAAATTGAAAAAAAAAAAAAAATTGCATTAATCAATGACTAAACACTCTATTGAAAAAGACATACAGGTATATATATATATTGCAATAATGAGCACTCTCACCTTAATGGCAACTGCCAGGGTACCAGCAGTTAAATATATTAAGTAGGAGAAGGCACTCACTGGTCTTTTCAAGTGTACTTTATTTCAAAAGCGTGACGTTTTGTAGGGACACGTCTGAGGAAGGGGAGTGTCTTACTGTATGTGTCTTTAATGAAGGAATTTGTTATCTCTAATTTGTCTAAGAAAATGGAAATATTAGTGAACACTGAATTTTTACTAGCTACTATGGGTCGGCCGGGTGGATCAATTAACTGTTTATGCACTTTAGGTAACGTATATATAACCGGAGTACATGGGTTTGTAATTTTCAATAAGGATACTACATCTTTACCAATGATGTTATGTTTCACAGCTTTAGAAACAATACTATCAATTTCTTTCTGTATTAAAAATAATGGATTATATGAGAGTTTTTTATATACATTAACATCCCCCAGTTGTTTTTTAATTTCATGTATATATTGATTTTTATCTTGCGCAACAACTGCACCGCCTTTATCAGCCCTTTTTAAAATGATATTTGATTTATTTTGTAAGCTACAAAGGGCAGCGTGTTGTTTTAGTGATGAATTATTAAGGGACAATTCATATTTATTACCATTATTTCTATACCTTTTCTGTCTCAATTGTAATTTAGCCACATCTGACAGAACAAGGGTGTCAAATGTTTCAATACTATGATTACCTACATTAGGAACAAAGGTACTTTTTTTCTTAAGCCCTAATTGCTTTAAATGAATTGCTGGACTCTCATTTATTAACTATGGTTTTTCTTCCCAATTTATATTTTTTAATTTTAAATTTCTAAAAAATCTAAATAAGTCCTTTTGCAGTTCAAAATAATTGCAGTTCTTTCTTGGGCAAAAAGATAACCCTTTACTTAAAGGGACAGTCTACACCAGAATTTTTATTGTTTTAAAAGATAGATAATCCCTTTATTACCCATTTCCCAGTTTTGCATAACCAACACAGTTATAATAATATACTTTTAACCTCTGTGATTATCTTGTATCTTTGCCTCTGCAAACTGCCCCTTTTTTCAGTTGTTTTGACAGACTTGCAGTCTAGTCAATCAGTGCCTGCTCCCAGATAACTTCTCGTGCATGAGCACAGTGTTATGTATATGAAATACATGAACTAACACCCTCTAGTGGTGAAAAACTGTTAAAATGCAATCTGAAAGAGGTGGCCTTCAAGGTCTAAGAAATTAGCATATGACCCTCCTAGGTTAAGCTTTCAACTAAGAATACCAAGAGAACAAAGCAAAATTGGTGATAAAAGTAAATTGGAAAATTGTTTAAAATTACATGCTCTATCTGAATCATGAAAGTTTATTTTAGCCTAGACTGTCCCTTTAATAGTTCTAATTCATCATTAGTAAGGACGTGCTCTGAAATATTAAGAACGTTACTGGGTGACTTTGTATTTCTTACGGTTCCCGGAATCTGCTGATCCATAGCCTGCGTTGCATATTCAAATAAGGCTGCTTTGGTTCTAGTTGCGGCGACTTAACCAAAGTTGTCTGCTGCTTGTTTTCTTTGCCCCTTGATTTGATGTTTAGAACAAACAGGAAAGATATGTAGTTGACATTATCTAAGGTTCACTATATATTCACTATCCTAGCAAGATCGCCAAAGTATTATCCCTATTGCTGTTTTTATTTCTGCAATTATGGTGGGCCAGTATGTGGCTATGTGAGGACACTACCACCATATATGTACAAAGGTTCCGGTATTGCCACATCCTCTCCAGCAATTTGATGGGAAACCTAACCTTTGAAAATTGTAGCTAGTTTAGAAGAAGTTTGGTACCATCTGCTCAATAATTTCATGTTTATTTCCATGAAATGTATAGAGGATGTAGTCCTATACATGTTTTTAAATATTATGGACCGGTCTTTCTCTGAAATGTGAGTCCTGAGCTCCTCCTTCCATTTTTTATGATAAATTGACACATTTCTTGAATGGTGCATAATGATTACTTTATAAGTGAGTGAAAGGGTACCTCTTATAAAGGATAGATATTTTTCATCATTATGGCTAAAGATAAAATGTGCTAATCGTAAAAATCTAAACAAGTGACAGAATAAGCCATCATGAATATCTTAGGTTTTATTTTACCATTCTGCCGGACCGCATAACAAGGTATAACTGATTAGAGAGTAGTAGGAACCAAGGGTCTACTGGTAATAGTATTCAGCAAATTTGGGTTGTTAAGTAGGGGAGTTAATGGGGAGGGGACTAATTGGGATTTTTAAGATATGTTTATCCCATAGTATATATACGTTTAATTGATTAACCAAATAGTGTGAGGTTCGAACTTTCTTTGTGAAGGGGGGAAGCCAGCAATAACCAAACCCACCCATTCTTTATGCGAGGAGTTTTTGCACCAGTCAATAATTCTCACTAGGGAAACTGTCCATCTGTAGTATTTCAGATTTTGGACTCTTAAACCTCCCTTATCCCTTGTTCTATATAATGTTACTTTCACTATTCTTGGTCTTTTGTTTTGCCATATATAAGTGTTTAAACAGCTTTGTAATTTATTAAGCAATACATCTGTAAGTTTAATTGGGACTGTTTGAAAGATATATAAAATCTTTGGCAAGATAGACATTTTAATTGCATTTATCCTGCCAATCCATGATAGTGTCTTAAATTCCTGTTGAATGGTCTTCGATAGTGTAGTATAGTTCTGTGAGAATAAGAGTTGCTGATCCATAGATAGGTGGATACCTAGGTATTTTATAGTTCTTATGGTATTTCAATTTCTATATGTTTTCGATCTGTCAAATTTCAGAATGGGGTAGGGCTATGCTCATAAATTCGGATATTGATGCATTTATTTTGAAAGTTGAGTATTTGCTATAAACGGTTAGTTCCTCATTAAGCTCAGGCAGGAAAAGTGTTGGTGTGGCCAGTATTAAGAATACGTTATCTGCATAAAGGGTCATTTCTGTTGGGCCTATGGAGATTCCATTTATATTATCATTATGTCTAATTCTTGAAGCTAAACTTCCATGGTGAGTATAAATTATAAAGGCGACAATGAAACACCTTGTTGTGTGCTATTATGTATGTGAAAGGGGAAGAAAAAGATTTATGCCAACCTAAACTTTACTATTCTTCTGGATTGCCCTCTGTATCTAACCTTGCCCAATTTATGAAACCTAAGCCTAACTATTCTCCCAGATTGCCCTCTGTATCAGACCTGGCCTGATTTATGCCAACCTATGCCTAACTATTCTTCTGGATTGCCCTCTATATCAGACCTTGCCTGATTTATGCCAACTTAAGGCTAACTATTCTTCTGGATTGCCCTCTATATCAGACCTTGCCTGATTTATGCCAACTTAAGGCTAACTATTCTTCTGGATTGCCCTCTGTATCAGACCTTGCCTGCTTGTTGTCAAACAAAGCCTTGACATTTCTTCTGACCAAGTCTATGTCCTTATAAAATTGTGCCCTACTCTGTCTGGTTACTATATGAATAGTCAGAATGTAGGTTTTATCCTGGGCTCCATGTATGAAGCAGAGTAAGCTGCTCCAGAGCCCTTGCGGGGCAGGCTAGCACATACAAGTCTGCTTCCTGCAATGTACCAAGCAGCGGTCATTAGACCTCTGCTTTCTGCACTCTTCACCACCTCTGAGGTGGCAAAGTGAAATCACAGAGAGCTTGCTCGCTCTCGGTAATTGACAGTCCCTTCACTTGCACGATTGGTCAGCAGAGTGTGTAATGCTGCATACGTGCCAATGGATGAACAGATCCTTTGCCCGTATGCAGCAAATGCGTGTGCGGACAGCTTCTCAAGTTGAGAAGCTGTCTGCATGACTTTTTTATACATGGGGCCTTAAGTGAGCTAACTTCAATACTCAGTCACTGCGTCTCATTTGCAACTAGCTGAAATACTTTTTACCATAGATAATTAAAAGTTTTATATTACTAAATGTGTCATGTTCCTTTAAAGATCAATGATGAATAGCTTACCCTACTACCTACTGCTACTTTTTTTAAAAAGTTATTTTATTTAAAGAGTCAACAAAGTCAAAGTTAAACTTTCATGATTTAGATAGAGTATACTATTTTAAACAACTTTTCAATTTACCTCTATTGTCTAATCTGCTTCCTTCTCTTGTAATCATTTGTTGAAAATCATACCATTGTAGGCTCAGTAGCAGCAATGCTGGGAGTAAGATGCTAATTAGTGGCAGCACATATAGGTATTGTGTGTTTGGCTCAGACAATGGGGCAGATTTACTAAGAAGCGTATGCTGCTCATTCCCCGCGAGTCTTCCGACTCGCTGGAATCAGGAGTTAGGAAGCAGCGGTCGTAAGACCACTGCTCCTTAACCAGTCCACCACCTCTTAGGTGCAGCAGGGGGCGGCATTGCACAAGCATTTCACAAGAAATGCCGACAAGCGTATGCTGTCGGCATTTGTCAATGTCGGACGGACATGATTCGCTACAGCGAATCATGTCCACCCGCTATATAATAAATCAGCCCCAATGTGTTCAGCTAGCTCCTAGTAGTGCATTGTTGCTCCCTTAAAGGGATACAGAGCCCATTTTTTTTATTTCGTTATTCAGATAGAGCATGCAATTTTAAGCAACTTTCTAATTCAATCTTACTATCATTTTTTCTTTATTCGCTTGGTAACTTTATTTGAAAAAGCAATAATATAAGCTTAGCAGCCGGCAAATTTTTGGTTCAGTACACTGGATAGCACTTGCTGATTGGTGGCTGCATTTAGCCACCAATCAGTAAGCACTACCCAGGTGCTGAACAAAAGATGGGCCGGCTCGTAAGCTTACATTCCTGCTTTTTCAAATAAAGATACCAAGGGAAAGAAAAAAAAATATAATAGGAGTAAATTAGAAAGTTGCATACAATTGCTGCTCTAGCTGAATCAAGAAAGAAAAAAAGTTGGTTTCAGTGTCTCTTTAACAAAGAATATTTTTTTTATGTTGTATGCTCTATTGAAATCCTAAAAGAAAAAACATAATTTATGTAAGAATTTTCCTGATAAATTCATTTCTTTCATATTGGCAAAAGTCCATGAGCTAGTGACATATGGGATATACAATCCTACCAGGAGGGGCAAAGTTTCCCAAACCTTAAAATGCCTATAAATATACCCCTCACCACACCCACAATTCAGTTTAATGAATATACAAGTAGTGGGGTGATAAAGAAAGGAGTAAAAAGCATCAACAAAGGAATTTGGAAATAATTGTGCTTTATACAAAAAAATCATAACCACCACAAAAAAGGGCGGGCCTCATGGACTCTTGCCAATATGAAAGAAATGAATTTATCAGGTAAATTCTTAAATAAATTATGTTTTCTTTCATGTAATTGGCAAGAGTCCATGAGCTAGTGACGTGGGATATCAATACCCAAGATGTGGAACTCCACTCAAGAGTCACTATCTCTAGTGGGAGGGATAAAATTGTCATTTTAAGAATACATTTATATTTTGGGTTTTGGATTATTTTTTCAGCGGAAAATGGCTGTTGTTTATACAACAGCCATTTTCCACTGAAAAAATAATCCACAACCCAAAATATAAGTTTATTCTTAAAATGACAAGAAAAACTTAAAGCATCCGCAGAAGAATCAAACTGAAACAGCTGCCTGAAGAACTTTCCTACCAAAAACTGCTTCTGAAGAAGCAAATACATCAAAACGGTAGAATTTAGTAAATGTATGTAAAGAAGACCAAGTTGCTGCTTTGCAAATTTGATCAACTGAAGCTTCATTCTTAAAAGCCCACAAAGTGGAGACTGATCTAGTAGAATGAGCTGTAATTCTCTGAGGCGGGGCCTGAGCCAACTCCAATAAGCTTGAAGAATCAAAAGCTTTAACCAAGAAGCCAAGGAAATAGCAGAAGCCTTCTGACCTTTCCTAGGACCAGAAAATATAACAAATAGACTAGAAGTCTTCCTGAAATCTTTAGTAGCTTCAATATAATATTTCAAAGCTCTCACCACATCCACAGAATGTAAAGATCTTTCCAAAGAATTCTTAGGATTAGGAAACAATGAAGGGACAACAATTTCTCTACTAATGTTGTTAGAATTCACAACCTTAGGAAAAATTTAAATGAAATCCGCAAAACCGCCTTATCCTGATGAAAAATCAGAAAAGGAGATTCACAAGAAAGAGCAGATAGCTCAGAAACTCTTCTAGCAGAAGAGATGGCCAAAAGGAACAACACTTTCCAAGAAAGTAGTTTAATGTCCAAAGAATGCATAGGCTCAAATGGAGAAGCCTGTAAAGCCCTCAAAACCAAATTAAGACTCCAAGGAGGAGAGATTGATCTACTTACAGGCTTAATACGAACTAAAGCTTGTACAAAACAGTGAATATCAGGAAGTTTAGCAACCTTTCTGTGAAATAAAACAGAAAGAGCATAGATTTGTCCCTTCAAGGAACTTGCAGACAAACCCTTATCCAAACCATCCTGAAGAACTTGTAAAATTCTAGGAATTCTAAAAGAATGCCAAGAAAATTTATGAGAAGAACACCATAAAATGTAAGTCTTCCAAACTCGATAATACATCTTTCTAGAGACAGATTTATGCGCTTGTAATATAGTATAAATCACTGAGTCAGAGAAACCTCTATGACTTAGCACTAAGCGATCAATTTTCATACCTTCAAATTAAATTATTTGAGATCCTGATGGAAAAACGGACCTTGAGATAGTAGGTCCGGCCTTAATGGAAGTGGCCAAGGTTGGCAACTGGACATCCAAACAAGATCTGCATACCAAAACCTGTGAGGCCATGCTGGAGCCACCAGCAACACAAACAATTGTTCCATGATGATTTTGGAGATCACTCTTGGAAGAAGAACTAGAAGCGGGAAAATATAAGCAGGCTGATAACACCAAGGAAGTGTCAGCGCACCCACTGCTTCCGCCTGAAAATCCCTGGACCTGGACAGGCATCTGGAAAGTCTTTTGTTTAGATAAGAGCCCATCAGATCTATCTCTGGAAGACCCCATATCTGAACAATCTTAGAAAACACATCTGGATGGAGGGACCACTCCCCTGGATGTAAAATCTGACGGCTGAGATAATCCGCCTCCCAATGTCTACACCTGGGATATGCACCGCAGAAATTAGACAGGAGCTGGATTACGCCCAAGCAAGTATCCGAGATACTTCTTTCATAGCTTGTGGACTGTGAGTCCCACCCTGCTGATTGAAAATGCCACTGTTTGTGATATTGTCTGTCTGAAAAACAAATGAACGGTTCTCTCTTCAACAGAGGCCAAAACTGAAGAGCTCTGAGAATTGCACGGAGTTCTAAAATATTGATTAGTAATCTCGCCTCTTGAGATTTCCAAACCCCTTGTGCTGTCAGAGATCCCCAAACAGCTCCCCAACCTAAAAGACTTGCATCTGTAGTGATCATAGTCCAGGTTGGTCGAACAAAAGAAGCCCCTTGAACTAAACGCTGGTGATTTAACCACCACGTCAGGGTGTCGAACATTGGGATTTAAGGATATTAATTGTGATATCTTTGTATAATCCCTGCACCATTGATTCAGCAAACACAGCTGGAGTGGTCTCATGTGAAAACGAGCAAAGGGAATCGCGTCCGATGCTGCAATCATGAGACTTAAAATTTCCATGCACATAGCCACTGAAGGGGAATGACTGAGACTGAAGGTGCCGATAGGCTGCAACCAATTTCAAACGTCTCTTGTCTGTTAGAGACAGAGTCATGGACACTGAATCTATCTGGAAACCTAAAAAAGGTGACCCTTGTCTGAGGAATCAAGAAACTTTCTGGTAAATTGATCCTCCAACCATGTTTCGAAGAAACACTATTTGATTTGTTGGAGATTCTGCAGAACGTAACAAATGAGCTAGTACCGATATATCTTCCAAATAAGGAAACACTGCAATACCCTGCTCTCTGGTTTCCATAAAGCGGGGCACCTAGAACCTTTAAAAAGATTCTTTGAGCGGTTGCTAGTCCAAATAGAAGAGCAACAAATTGATAATGCTTGTCTAGAAAAGAGAATCTCAGGAACTGATAATGATCTGAATGAATCGGAATATCAAGGTATACATCCTGCAAGTCCATTGTGGACATAAAATATTCTTGTTGAACAAAAGGCAGAATAGTCCTTAAAGTCACCATTTGAAAGTTGGTACTCTTACATAACGATTAAAAATTTTCAGATCCAGAATTGGTCTGAATGAAATTTCTTTCTTTGGGACAATGAATAGGTTTGAATAAAACCCCAGACCCTGAAACTCCAGGCCTGAAACACAGTTCAGGAAAGCCTGAGCTTTAACTGGATTTGCTGGGATGAGTGAGAGAAAAAAAACGTCTCACAGGAGGAATTACTCAGAATCCTATTCGATACCCCTGAGAGACAATACTCTGAAACCATTGATTTTGGACAGAATTTATCCAAACATCCTTGAAAAAAACCTTAATCTGCCCCCTACCTGCTGAGCTGGAATGAGAGTCGCACCTTCATGCGGACTTAGGGGCTGGCTTTTGGTTTCTTAAATGGCTTGGATTTATTCCATTTAATGAAGGTTTCTTATTGGAAATAGATTCCATAGGGAAGGATTAGGTTTTTGTTCCTTATTAGACAAAAAGAACAGAAACGATTAGAAGCTTTAGATTTATCCTTAAGTCTCTTATTAACTTGGAAAGAAAGAGATAGCAATATAGACTTAAAAAGTCATATCAGCATTCCAAGATTTAAGCCACAAAACTCTTCTAGCTAAAAATAGCTAAAGACATAGATCTAACATCAATCTTGATGATATTAAAAAATGGCATCAGAACTGATTAGTATGTTGCAGTAAGCGAACAATGCTAGATAAATCAGAACCAAATTCTTGTTGAGCTAATTCTCCAACAAAAATGTTGATGCAGCTGTAACATCAGCCAAAGAAATTGCAGGCCTGAGACGACCTGAATATAAATAAGCTTTCCTTAGAAAGATTCAAGTTCCCGATCTAAAGGAACTTAAGTACTATCTTCCATAGGAATAGAGGTACGTTCAGCAAGAGTAGAAATAGCCCCATCAACTTTGAGGATCTTTACCCAAAACTCTATAGAAATTGCTGGTAAAGGATACAAATTAAAAACCTTGAAGAAGGAAGAAAAGAAGTACCCATTCCTTAGAAATCAAATCAGAAATAGCATCAGGAACAGGAAAAAACCTCTGGAGTAACCACATGAGGTTTAAAAACAGAATTTACTAGTTCTAATATCAAGAGGACTAGTTTCCACGATATCCAAAATAATTAACACTTCTTTAACAAAGAATGAAAATACTTCATTTTAAATAAATAAGTAGATTTGTTAGTGTCAATATCTGAGGAAGGATCTTCTGAATCAGATAGATCCTCATCATAGGAGGATAATTCATTATATTGTCGGTCATTTGAAATTTCATTAACCTTATGAGAAGTTTTAAAATACCTTTATATTAATTAGAAGGCAGAATAGCAGACAAAGCCTTCTGAATAGAATCAGTAACAAATTCTTTAAATTTCATAGGTATAACATGTACATTAAAAGTTGAAGGAACTACAGGAAGTGTACTATTTACTGATGGACACAATATCTGCATGTAAAAGTTTATCATGATAACCAATACAAATGAAATTCGGAAATATAATGCACTTAGCTTTAGTAGAACCGACATCAGGCCGCAAAGTTGCAACAAATACTTCTGAGACAGGATCAGATTGAGACATCTTGCAAAATGTAAAATAAAAAACAACATATAAAGCAAAATTTGTCAATTTCCTTATATGACAGTTTCAGGAATGGGGAAAAAAATGCAAATAACATAGCGCTTTGACATAGAAAAAGGCAAGAGGCAAATAGCAATGGGGTAATAAATTAATTAAAAAATTTGGCGCCAAGTATGACGCACAACGTAACTGAATTTTTTTTTGGTGCCAACAACATCCGGTAATGACACAATCGCGTCACTAATGACACAACCCTGTGTAAGGAACTCTGCGTCAACTACGACACAGGAAATGATGAACTTGCGTCAACGGACGTACTTTCGCTCCAAAAAATTATTGCGCCAAGAATGACGCAACAAGTCTAGCATTTGGCGCACTCGCGGGCCTAATCCTGCCCGTAATTTGCAAGAAAAATGTAGTCAATTTGAAAAAAGACTAAACCCCAGGTAAGAAAAAATATTTCATAATATGTTAATTTTCCCCAAATATGAAACTGACAGTTTGCAAAAAGGAAATACATGAACCTGACTCATGTCAAATATAAGTACAATACATATATTTAGAACTTTATATAAATGCATAAAGTGCCAAACCATAGCTGGGGTGTCTTAAGTAATAAAAAACATACTTACCGAAAGACACCCATCCACATATAGCAGATAGCCAAACCATTACTGAAACAGTTATCAGTAGAGGTAATGGAATATGAAAGTATATCGTCAATCTGAAAAGGGAGGTAGGAGATGAATCTCTATGAGCGATAACAGAGAACCTATGAAATAGATCTCCCGTGAGGAAAACCATTGCATTCAATAGGTGATACTCCCTTCACATCCCTCTGACATTCGCTGTACTCTGAGAGGAATCGGGCTTCAAAATGCTGAGAAGCGCATATCAACGTAGAAATCTTAGCACAAACTTACTTCACCACCTCCATAGGAGGCAAAGTTTGTAAAACTGAATTGTGGGTGTGGTGAGGGGTGTATTTATAGGCATTTTGAGGTTTGGGAAACTTTTCCCCTCCTGGTAGGATTGTATATCCCATATGTCACTAGCTCATGGACTCTTGCCAATTACATGAAAGAAATTGGGGTTTCATGTCCCTTTGAATAAACATATTATATATCTGCATTGCTTAACTGCTGATATCAATTTATAATAGAACACTTGAAAGGGACATAAAAGTTATTTTATCTTTCATGATTCAGAAAGAGCATATGCTTTTAAACAGCTTTCCAATTTACTTCTATTATCTAGTTTCTTTTCTCGTGGTATCATTTGTTGAAAAGGATACCTAGGTAGGCTAATGAGCTGCTGATTGGTGACTGCACATATAAATCTCATGTTATTGGCTCCCCAGTGCATTCAACTAGCTCCCAGTGGTGCATTGCTGCTTCTTCAACCAATGATACCAAGAGAGTTAATAAAATTATATAATAGAAGTAAATTGGAAAGTTGTTTAAAATTGTATTCTCTGTCTGAATCATGAAAGAAAACCATTTGGGTTTCATGTCCCTTTAATGTCCTTTTAAACACTGACCTGGCAACATGATTGATTCAGGTAAATCTATTAATTTTAAAGGAAAGCAGTTTACATATAATTTGCTTGGCAACAAAGTGAGTAATGCTTGAAGCAAACCTAAAAAAAACCCATGTCTTCTCATATCTGGCTGGTTTAGTGTATCCAGGTTACGATAATTCAGTACACTCAAAGGGACAATTTACCCTAACTTTTTCTTCCATTTAATTTGCACCCATTAATCCATTTTACCTGCTGAAGTGTATTCAATTGTTTACAAATAGCTCATTTACATTTATTTCAGCTTTTAAAATAGCTAATTTTGCCCATGATATCCATATCTATACTTAAAGTTTCTATATTTAAAAGGACTGTCTACTCCAGAATTTTTATTTTTTAAAAGGATAGATAATGCCTTTATTACCCATTCCCCAGTTTTGCCTAACCAATATTGTTGTATTAATATACTTTTTACCTCTGTGCATCTACAGACTGCCCACCAATTTCAGTTCTTTTAACAGACCTGCATTTTAGCAAATCACTGCTGACTCACAATGTTATCTATATGACACACATGAACAAGGACTGTCTAGCTGTGAAAAACTGTCAAACTGCATTGAGATAAGAGGCAGCCTTCAGGGCTTAGAAAATGTAGCAAATTTGATAAAAAGAATTAATTAGGAAAGTTGTTTAAAACTGCATGCCCTATCTAAATCATTAAATTTGACTAGACGGTCCCTTTAAATATTGGCTACAGAGAAGCTGTTTAAACATAGCCTAAAGAAGAAATTACACTCCAAAGGGAGAGGGTAAGGAGAGCTAACCTGTTCAATTTCAATTGTTCTCTCTAATGGGCTGATGATCAAAAACTTACCAGGCATAGAGAGAAATCTTGCCAAATCTTTGGGGGCTTTTTTGAGCATTATTTTGCAATGTTACTGTCTCTCCTTCACATCCAGAAGTCTGCATAGTGAGATAAACAACTTGCAAGTAAAAAAAAATGCCTTTTTAAAAGTCTTCGAGGGACCTCATGGTACTAATGAGATGTATTAAATCATCTTGCCACAGCGGAAAGCTTTGTTATACAGACAGAGTTAATATAAAGAAACTTGTGTGCCTACAGCAAGAGATAAAATATAAATAAATTATTTCTCTGCAAGAACAGACATTTTATTGGGTGGTGGATTCAAATAACAGAAAAGCTATTTCATATACAAAAATAAACATCAATAATCAATCTCTCATACATTTTATACTCTGCAGCAGGTATAACAAGTCATGTGAAACACGTTACTATTTTACAGTTTACTGTCCCTTTAATTAAAATAGAGTTTTCACTCAACAAGTATTTTACTGGCATGGCAGGTATATTAAGGTTTAGATCAGGGGTATCAAACTCAAAGTATCTGGGGGCCACTGGCCAAGTGTTCTTCTACCATGGGACGGCTTTAGCTGAGTAAGTGCTCCAGAACTGGATATACTAGGAACTGGAAGTGACATTTAGCCAAGTAGTAGTGCATGGTGGGAGTTGTAGCCCACAATAAACATGCACAGTTATCTATATTTATTTTGTGAGTGCCAAGTGAAGTGATCATCTTGGAACTGTATAACAATGTAAAATGTGACATTTACCCATTTACCAAAGCAGTGCATGGTGGGAGTCTACACTGGAAGCTTGTCTTTATAGTTATCTTGTGAGTGCCTATAGATAACATAAACTAGTTACACCTCTTAGAACCTTAAAAAATAAACAGCTGGCAGCCCAAATCAATGATTTACCTATTAAACAAGGGAGGGCCAGATGAAACAATCTTGAGGGCCACATTTGGCCCTGGGTCCGGTACTTTGATACCACTGGTTTAGATCAATGTTGTTAATAAAGAATGTATATGCACCCTGTGATGGTGAAACGTCTTCTAAGCATATTGGAATAATTCCTAGCTTTAGTTACTCATTTATTGTGTATAAGGCTTAATGCAAATTAATGTTAATTAGCACATTCTTTAATTTATTTTTTCAAAAAAGTGTTAACCCTAATTAAAAAGTCAAAACTTGCAAATATGTATTGGTTTCCACCAGTGCTATAAATAGTAATATGGTGAAATTCCCAATAATGATTTCAGCTATTTAAGTTATATAAACTATATGAAATAACAATACAATATATTTGATTAATTTTCTAGTATGAACATTACAATTGGACGCAAGTAAAATCTATTTTTAAGAAACTTTTAGAGAATTTGTGTAATACATAAAATATTTGAACTGCAAAGTTTGTTTCAAACTGTTTTTAATGTCCTTACACAAAAAAATACATCTGTAATGTTAACAATCTCCTCTGGGTACTATGTATTTTAAGAATAAATAAGTAACCAAAAAAATATATAGTGCATATATACAATAAAGAAATGAAAACCATTGATTAGTTAAGCATGCTGAGAAGACTCATTATAATATTAAATTCATTTATTCATTTTAATTTTTCTCCAAAATTAGATCTAGAAAGAGAATATGTTGTTATAAAGTACAGTAATTTAATGTAAGTTATGTTTGT
Source organism: Bombina bombina (assembly GCF_027579735.1). Classification (NCBI taxonomy): domain Eukaryota; kingdom Metazoa; phylum Chordata; class Amphibia; order Anura; family Bombinatoridae; genus Bombina; species Bombina bombina. The sequence continues at coordinate 47,057,721 of NC_069500.1, forward strand.
AAGGTTTCTGCACAAAAACTTAAAAAAACTAATTGCAATAATATATCTATATTATTCATAAAAAATACAGGACATAGTGGCACTAAAATAGTGTTTTTATTTTCTTTGTTGCATATAAAAGAGGAGATTTTGCAATGTATTACATATTTTATTTTTATTTTATTTTTTTAAATGTATTCTGTTTTATTGATTTTTAAATAAACAGTACAGTCGGCAACAAAAAGAGATACCAGTGAACATATGATATGGCATCAAATAATGCAATATAGAAATGCTGTCAATAACATTATAAATCTAATAAAAAATTATAGAACTTTGCCAATTGCTGGGGACGATAAAGAAGAAGTTATGTGAGTACACGAGAAAGGAGAAGAAAGAAATGTTGCACCCTCAACTATACTCACTCCCCTATTCATAAGGGGAAAAGAAGGCAATTATTCATGGCTTAAACTTAAAGGGACACTCAAGTCAAAATAAACTTTTATGATTCAGAAAGAGCAGTTGTTTTAAGACACTTTCCAATTAACTTCCATTGTCAAATTTTGCACAGTCTTTTTTATATTTACAGTTTCTGGGGAACAAGATTCTACTGAGCATGTGCACAAGCTCACAGGGTATACATATACAAGTCTGTGATTAGCTGATGTCTGTCACATGATACAGGGGGCCGTAAAATTGGTTAAAAAATACAGTTGTCAGAAGAAAATCTATTGCTTATTAAAAATTCAGAGTAGGTGTAAAATCATTGTCTGCATTATGCACTTGTAAATTATGAATTTCTACTGCATTGAGTGGTCCTTTAAAGGGACACTTAAGTCAAAATTAAACTTTCATGAATCAGATACAGCATGCAATTTTAAACAACTTTCAAATTGACTTCCATTAACAAAATGTGCACAGTCTTTTTATTTTAGCACTTTTTGAGTCACCAGCTCCTACTGAGCATGTGCGAGAATTCCCAGAATATACGTAAATGCATTTGTGATTGACTGATGGCTGTCACATGGTACGTGTATGCATTTGTGATTGGCTGATGGCTGTCACATGACACAGGAGGAGTGGAAATAGACATAAGTTTGAAATTTAGCTGAAAAAGTTCAGACTAATTGTTATTGCATTGTCTTTTTATCATGTAATTGTCAATTATGCAAATCGACTGTCCATTAAAGAATCAGGCACAAAAAGGATAGATTAAGCAATAAAAAATAAAAAAAAAATGCAAGCAGACTGTCAGAGTTCAACAGATCCGAGAATAGAAAAAATGTGGGGGGGGGGGGGTGATTACTGTATCTCCCATAAGTGTCCACAATGTAATCATTAGCATGGTGAACATATTCATCCCAAGAAAAGTGCAACATTTGAAATCTATTTACGTTCATAAAGGAATATTCTTTCAAAGTCAAAAGCTGAGAAGTTGTGACCAACCACAATTTAGACAGAGTATACAATTTAATTTTTTTTACATCTATTAGAGCAAATTGTGTTTGTTCTCATGGTATTCTCTGTTGAAGAGATACGTAGGTAGGTGTCTAAATCATCTAGTGTTCTTGCAAATGGATAACATTCTTGCAAAACTGCTGCCATGTAGTGATCCAAACATGTGCATGCTCATTAGCTTACAATGCTTATTTTCAACAAAAGATACAAATAAAACAAAAAAAAGTGTATAATTAAAGGGACAGTCAACACCCGATGTAACTTAAGGCTATACCTTAGATCAGGAATAGAAGATGCAGCTACACCGCATCGCATGTCGATGACTCTAATGGTATTGGAGTAATAAATGAAAATACATAGGTTTATTCCATGAAGATATGGCATTTTGTATAATTCTTGTTATTTTCATAATAAGAAATAAAAAGCTTGCTGTTACCTTCTTTGTGCAAACATCCATTTATTGTATAATATTGTATAGAGGACTAGAGAAGAAGCCGTTTGTGATTGACTCTTAGTATCCGTTAGCATTTAATTCCTGTCCGCGCCTTCCCCAGTTCTCTTGAATGTGCATGGAAGTCAAAATTAAACATTCGTGATTAAACTTACAAAAAAATAATTTAATTTACTTCAATAATCAAAGCTACTTGAAATCCATTTTTTTTTCTTTCATTATTTAGATAAAGCAGTTAATTAAAAAAAAAACTTTATAATTTACTTCTATTTTCTAAATTTTCTTCATTCTCTAAGGCCTAGATTTGGAGTTTGGCGGTAGCCGTGAAAACCAGCGTTAGAGGCTCCTAACGCTGGTTTTAGGCTACCTCCGGTATTTGGAGTCACTCAAAAAAGGGTCTAACGCTCACTTTTCAGCCGCGACTTTTCCATACCGCAGATCCCCTTACGTAAATTGCGTATCCTATCTTTTCAATGGGATTTTTCTAACTCCGGTATTTAGAGTCGTGTCTGAAGTGAGCGTTAGAAATCTAACGACAAAACTCCAGCCGCAGGAAAAAAGTCAGTAGTTAAGAGCTTTCTGGGCTAACGCCGGTTTATAAAGCTCTTAACTACTGTACTCTAAAGTACACTAACACCCATAAACTACCTATGTACCCCTAAACCGAGGTCCCCCCACATCGCCGCAACTCGATTAAATTTTTAACCCCTAATCTGCTGACCGCCACCTACGTTATCCTTATGTACCCCTAATCTGCTGCCCCTAACACCGCCGACCCCTATATTATATTTATTAACCCCTAATCTGCCCCCCACAACGTCGCCGTCAGCTACCTACAATTATTAACCCATAATCTGCCGTCCGCATGCAGCCGCCAGCTACATTATCCCTATGTACCCCTAATCTGCTGCCCTAACATCGCCGACCCCATATTATATTTATTAACCCCTAACCTGCCCCCACAACGTCGCCGCCACCTACTTACAATAATTAACCCCTAATCTGCCGACCGCAAAGAGCTGCCAGCTACATTATAGCTATGTACCCCTAATCTGCTGCCCCTAACACCGCCGACCCCTATATTATATTTATTAACCCCTAACCTGCCCTCCCTAACATCGCCAACACCTAACTTCAATTATTAACCCCTAATCTGCCGACCGAATCTCGCCGCTATTCTAATAAATGTATTAACCCCTAAAGCTAAGTCTAACCCTAACACTAACACCCCCCTAAATTAAATATAATTTTAATCTAACGAAATTAATTAACTCTTATTAAATAAATTATTCCTATTTAAAGCTAAATACTTACCTGTAAAATAAATCCTAATATAGCTACAACATAAATTATAATTATATTATAGCTATTTTAGGATTAATATTTATTTTACAGGTAACTTTGTATTTATTTTAACCAGGTACAATAGCTATTAAATAGTTAAGAACTATTTAATAGCTAAAATAGATAAAATAATTACAAATTTACCTGTAAAATAAATCCTAACCTAAGTTACAATTAAACCTAACACTACACTATCAATAAATTAATTAAATAAAATACCTACAATTACCTACAATTAAACCTAACACTACACTATCAATAAATAAATTAAATACAATACCTACAAATAACTACAATGAAATAAACTAACTAAAGTACAAAAAATAAAAAAGAACTAAGTTACAAAAAATAAAAAAATATTTACAAACATAAGAAAAATATTACAACAATTTTAAACTAATTACACCTACTCTAAGCCCCCTAATAAAATAACAAAGCCCCCCAAAATAAAAAAATGCCCTACCATATTCTAAATTACTAAAGTTCAAAGCTCTTTTACCTTACCAGCCCTGAACAGGGCCCTTTGCGGGGCATGCCCCAAAGAATTCAGCTCTTTTGCCTGTAAAAAAAACACATACAATACCCCCCCCAACATTACAACCCACCACCCACATACCCCTAATCTAACCCAAACCCCCTTAAATAAACCTAACACTAAGCCCCTGAAGATCATCCTACCTTGTCTTCACCTCACCGGGTATCACCGATCGGTCCTGGCTCCAAAATCTTCATCCAACCCAAGCAGGGGCTGGTGATCCATCATCCGGTGGCTGAAGAGGTCCAGAAGAGGCTCCAAAGTCTTCATCCTATCCGGGAAGAAGAGTAGATCCGGACCGGCAACCATCATCTTCCAAGCGGCATCTTCTATCTTCATCCGATGAGGACCGGCTCCATCCTGAAGACCTCCACCGCGGACCCATCTTCATCCGGCGACGTCCAACTGAAGAATGACGGTTCCTTTAAGGGACGTCATCCAAGATGGCGTCCCTCGAATTCCGATTGGCTGATAGGATTCTATCAGCCAATCGGAATTAAGGTAGGAATATTCTGATTGGCTGATGGAATCAGCCAATCAGAATCAAGATCAATCCGATTGGCTGATCCAATCAGCCAATCAGATTGAGCTCGCATTCTATTGGCTGTTCCGATCAGCCAATAGAATGCGAGCTCAATATGATTGGCTGATTGGATCAGCCAATCGGATTGATCTTGATTCTGATTGGCTGATTCCATCAGCCAATCAGAATATTCCTACCTTAATTCCGATTGGCTGATAGAATCCTATCAGCCAATCGGAATTCGAGGGATGCCATCTTGGATGACGTCCCTTAAAGGAACCGTCATTCTTCAGTTGGACGTCGCCGGATGAAGATGGGTCCGCGGTGGAGGTCTTCAGGATGGAGCCGGTCCTCATCGGATGAAGATAGAAGATGCCGCTTGGAAGATGATGGTTGCCGGTCCGGATCTACTCTTCTTCCCGGATAGGATGAAGACTTTGGAGCCTCTTCTGGACCTCTTAAGCCACCGGATGATGGATCACCAGCCCCCGCTTGGGTTGGATGAAGATTTTGGAGCCAGGACCGATCGGTGATACCCGGTGAGGTGAAGACAAGGTAGGATGATCTTCAGGGGCTTAGTGTTAGGTTTATTTAAGGGGGGGTTGGGTTAGATTAGGGGTATGTGGGTGGTGGGTTGTAATGTTGGGGGGGGTATTGTATGTTTTTTTTTACAGGCAAAAGAGCTGAACTTCTTGGGGCATGCCCCGCAAAGGGCCCTGTTCAGGGCTGGTAAGGTAAAAGAGCTTTGAACTTTAGTAATTTAGAATAGGGTAGGGCATTTTTTATTTTGGGGGTCTTTGTTATTTTATTAGGGGGCTTAGAGTAGGTGTAATTAGTTTAAAATTGTTGTAATATTTTTCTTATGTTTGTAAATATTTTTTTATTTTTTGTAACTTAGTTCTTTTTTATTTTTTGTACTTTAGTTAGTTTATTTCATTGTAGTTATTTGTAGGTATTGTATTTAATTTATTTATTGATAGTGTAGTGTTAGGTTTAATTGTAGGTAATTGTAGGTATTTTATTTAATTAATTTAATGATAGTATAGTGTTAGGTTTAATTGTAACTTAGGTTAGGATTTATTTTACAGGTAATTTTGTAATTATTTTAACTATTTTAGCTATTAAATAGTTCTTAACTATTTAATAGCTATTGTACCTGGTTAAAATAAATACAAAGTTACCTGTAAAATAAATATTAATCCTAAAATAGCTATAATATAAATATAATTTATATTGTAGCTATATTAGGATTTATTTTACAGGTAAGTATTTAGCTTTAAATAGGAATAATTTATTTAATAAGAGTTAATTAATTTCGTTAGATTTAAATTATATTTAAATTAGGGGGGTGTTAGTGTTAGGGTTAGACTTAGCTTTAGGGGTTAATACATTTATTAGAATAGCGGTGAGCTCCGGTCGGCAGATTAGGGGTTAATAATTGAAGTTAGGTGTCGGCGATGTTAGGGAGGGCAGATTAGGGGTTAATACTATTTATTATAGGGTTAGTGAGGCGGATTAGGGGTTAATAACTTTATTATGATAGCGGTGGGTTAATAAGTGTAGGCAGGTGGAGGCGACGTTGTGGGGGGCAGATTAGGGGTTAATAAATATAATATAGGGGTCGGCGGTGTTAGGGGCAGCAGATTAGGGGTACATAAGGATAATGTAAGTAGCGGCGGTTTACGGAGTGGCAGATTAGGGGTTAAAATAATATGCAGGGGTCAGCGATAGCGGGGGTGGCAGATTAGGGGTTAATAAGTGTAAGGCTAGGGGTGTTTAGACTCGGGGTACATGTTAGGGTGTTAGGTGCAGACGTAGGAAGTGTTTCCGCATAGCAAACAATGGGGCTGCGTTAGGAGCTGAACGCAGCTTTTTTGCAGGTGTTAGGTTTTTTTTTAGCTCAAACATCCCCATTGTTTCCTATGGGGGAATCGTGCATGAGCACGTTTTTGAGGCTGGCCGCGTCCATAAGCAACTCTGGTATCGAGAGTTGAAGCTGCGTTAAATATGCTCTACGCTCCTTTTTTGGAACCTAACGCAGCCTTTATGTGGACTCTCAATACCAGAGTTATTTTTATGGTGCGGCCAGAAAAAAGCCAGCTTTAGCTACGCGGGTCGTTACCGACAAAACTCCGTAAGTATTCTTTTTTAAAAAGCAAGAAAGTAATCTTAGGAGCATGCACGTGCCTACAGCAGCATATGGAAGCAATTTTGCTGCTCCTTAACTCGTCCGCAAACTTTTAGGTGGCAGACTTGAACCATCCCGATCAGATACGATCGGGATAATTGACACCCCCTGCTAGTGGCCGATTGGCCGCGAATGTGCAGGGGGAGGCATTGCACAAGCATTTCTTTTGAAATGCTTGCGCAATGTTAAATGCCGACAGCATCCGTCTGACATTTGTTAAATCTACCCCATAGTATTAGTAATAATCCATAAATAGTATAGAATATATTCATATATTCATCTACATGGAAGAATCAAACGTTAATAATTTCTGAACAAAGACTCTAAGCAAGAGCCATAATTTGTCCTACAGCAGGAGCAATAACAGGTTGTTTATACTAACTATATACTAACTCACAATAGTCTTATCATGTCAGGAAACTCAACATTCTATTGGTGCTCACAGTTCCTTTAACGCAAGTGCAGGCCAATATGTCCAAGCCAGTCTTACCCTTTAAAAGAAACCTCACCTGGTGCTATACACTGTCTAAATTTACAGCTTTCCCAAATATATCCACAAGCATTTTGAGGAAGTTACCCCTGTGAGTATTCCAATGCCCAATACCAAAATACTATCTTAACAGCTGCTATTAAAAAAATTTAGCTCAAATATTTATTTATTTGCTATTGCACTGAAAGGAAATAATACAAAGGTTTATATAGCTTAAACAGATTCTCTTCAAAGATACACCACATGTTTCATTTTAAATAAAAAAAAATCAGAATAGCAACATATTGCAGATTATTTTTTAATTACTTGACACAGTTTGTGTTTATTATGATTATTTGCACCATTGTTAAAAAAATGTGAATATGTAGCACTGACAAATGTACTGTAAACACCAGGATATTAAACAGATATATAGAAACCTTAACAAAAAAAAATAAGCTGTCAAGGTTACAGGAAGACTCAGTCATGCCCATAACTTTTAAATGGTGTTTAATTATCAGTTGCTAAACAAATGTCAGTTCGGCAAAATGTCAAGTTTCCCACTGCGGTGCCAACGGTTTGTGATAGGGATTGTGCGCCTGGCTGCGGTTTGGAAAGCTGAGGACCTCCAACCGTTTTCTGAATGAATTTCACTTGAGGGTCTCGACAGTGATTGAAAGAGAAGGTTGCTATTCAGACCCTTAGGCTGTCTAAAGTAATTCATACTGCTGCTATATCCTTGATGAGCACATGAGCTTCACTGGAGATTTAAGAATTTAACATGATTGCCAACATTGGTTTTGCAAGAAAATGGATACATACACTCAAATTTCATTTGAAATATAATATGATTAAAAATGTTCTGGTTATTTTAAATTATTTTTTCCAATTAAAATCACTCCACTTTATTATTATTATAATTATTATCATTACAATAATAATATTAATAATAATAATAATAATAATTATTATTTGTATTATTATTATTATTGTTATTATTATTAGCATTATCATTATCAATATTATTATCATTACTATTATTTGTATTATTATTAATATCATTATTAATAATAATAATAATAATAATAATAATAATAATACTTTGTATTATTATTATTATTCATATTAGTATTGTAATAGTAGAAGACGTAATAATAATATAATTAATAATAATATTAATAAAATGAAACACACTATTTTTTTTAATCTTTAGTTACAGTATTTTTAGAACATACATTTATTGCATTAAATAATATAGTGATATTACATTTTAAAAAGATGTACTAAAAATGTTTATTTTATGTAATCAAATAAGCTAAAATGTTTTGAATTAAGCAAGCTTTGTATTTGTTCAAATAATAAAATGGAAATGAGCAGTTGTTGCATTAACACTGGCTTATTTATTGGGAAAGGTGTTCAAGCAAATTATTATACTATCATATTAAGAATAATATAGAGATGAGTTTAGAGATAGATAAAAAGGTAGATAGATGATAGATAGATAATAGCTAGAAAGATATATAGATAGTAGATAGATAGAGAGATAGATATATTGATAGATAGGTAGCTAGTAGATAGATAATAGCTATATATATATATATATATATATTTATATTTATATATATATATATATATATATATATATAGAGAGAGAGAGAGAGAGAGAGGGAGAGAGAGAAAGAGAGATAGATAGATAGATAGATAGAGATATAGATAGATAGATAGTAAATAGATAGAGAGATATTGATATATGATAGATAGATAGTAGATAGATAATAGCTAGACATATAGATAAATAGATAGTAGATAGAGATATTGATAGATAGATAGATAGATAGATAGAAGATAGATAATAGCTAGAAATAAATATAGATAGATAGATCGATAGATTGATAGATAGAGCTATTGATAGATAGATATATAGATAGATAGATAGATTAAGATATTGATAGATAGATAATAGCTAGAAATATATATAGTTAGTAGATAGATAGAGTTATTGATAGATAGATAGATAGATAGATAGATAGATAGATAGTAGATAGATAGATAGATAGATAGATAGATAGATAGTAGATATATAATAGCTAGAAATATAGATAGATAGATAGATAGATAGATAGATAGATAGATATTTAGATAGAAATATTGATAGATAGATATATAGATAGAGAGATTCAGATATTGATAGATAGATAATAGCTAGAAATATATATATAGTTAGTAGATAGATAGAGTTATTGATAGATAGATAGAAAGATAGATAGTAGATAGATAATAGCTAGATAGATAGATAGATAGATAGATAGATAGATAGATAGATAGATAATTAGAGAGATAGAGATATTGATAGATAGATAGTACACGTTGACATATATAATTAAAGATGATGCCCTTTTCATTTTGTTTCCGTGAAAATAATGGATACATCATTTTAATCATACAAGTTTAATACAAATATCATATGGTAACATTTTTGTGATCTCTATAAAAACAGTGTTGTGTGAAAGTGGCGCACGGTATGAGCTCTTTATTTGCTAACTGGTTTGTTGTATCATTTGTACTGCTCCACAGTTGGTGATGTGTAGATAACATTATATCTGTTATTCTGTGCTACCCAAGGGTTATGCTTATCGACTTTCAGAAACATGCTGATCAGCTAATAAACTTTTCAGATATTCACCTGCCTCATCTTGCAATGGAAACAGTTTGTTGCTGAAAACCTTGACTTTATTAGATATCACCAGGGATACCCAGAGCTTGCTTATTACTTTGAAATCAGTTGTGAATACATATTATAGCAAGCGGAAGTTTCTATTGGGAATTCAGCGTTAGAATAAAGTACCTTAAACATAGCACACGTACTATTGTTGTAAGATTTTATTGCACAGATTACAAACATTGTAACAGTAAAACGCTACTCGGGAACATCATTTTGTTGTGTTACAAAAAGCTAAAAAATAGCAAAGGGTTTTTTTACATTTTCAAATTATAACAAAGAAAACAGATACATAAAGAAAATATGACTTGCTTCATATGATCCTAGTCGAATGATTAAAATTATAGAGAACTAAAACTATAGACAGATCATACAATTTTAAACAACCTTTTAAAATTTATTTATATTAACTAATTTTTCTTCATTCTCTTGGAATACTTTGTTCAAAAGTATTCCTAGGTAGGTTTAGGGACCTGGGAACTAGCTGCTGTTTGGTGTTTGCACACATATCTCTCTTGTCATTGGCTTACCAATTTGTTCATCTGGCTCCCAGAAACACAGAATGGCTAAACAGGACAAAAGGTGTTACAGAGGTCTGAGTACAGGGAGAGGAGGGGGTGTCGTAAAATCATGAGGGAAGCTTAGGAGACAGAGGCAGACAGTGTCCAGTGTAGGAGAACAGACAGGGGAAATATAGTTTTACATAGAGCAGATACTGACATGAAGTTATATATCAACATGGAATCGAAGAAGAAGAAGAAGGAAAAAAAACACACAAATATATACTGTATTTATATATATATATATATATATATATATATATATATATATATACACTCACAGGAACGAACAACTGGCTCAATACTATTATTAGCCTGTTCTATGGCGATTTACCACCAGGGTGCAACTTCTTGTAGCCCAGTAATGCTTTACACAGAGAAGAAATTTCCTTTAGTATATCAGTCTGATCCCGCCTATTACGGTCAACCCATCGCCGAAATACCAGGCAATTCCTCTCTGAACAAGGAACACAGCAAACCCAGATGATCGTTTCGGCCTTTATTGGGCCTCGTCAGTGAGGTGTAGCCATATTCCTCTAAGCACACTGAGCAAGGAGTCCACGTCTGGTTTCCTCTTTTTCCCTTAGGGAGACTAAAAAACACAGAGAGAAGCACACTCACCCGAATGAAGAACTGGCTCAATACTATTGTTAGCCTGTTCTATGGCAACTTACCACCTGGGTGCAGCTTCTTTTAGCCCAGTAATGCTTTACCAGGTGGTAAATCACCATAGAACAGGCTAACAATGGTATTGAGCTGGTTGTTCGTTCCTGTGAGTGCATTTCTCTCTGTGTGTGTTTATGGGAAAAAGGGGCAACCAGACGTGGACTCCTTGCTCAGTGTGCTTAGAGGAATACTGCTAAACCTCACTCACGAGGCCCAATGAAGGCAGAAACGATCATCTGGGGTTGCTGTGTTCCTTGTTCAGAAAGGAATTGCCTGGTATTTCGGTGCTGGACTGACCGTAATAGGCGGGATCAGACTGATATACTACAGGAAAGTTCTACTTTGTGAAAAACATTGCTGGGCTAAAAGAAGTTGCACCCAGGTGGTAAATTGCCAAAGAACAGGCTAACAATGGTATTGAGCTGGTTGTTCATTCCTGTGAGTTCACTTCTCTCTATGTGTGTTTAGTCTCCCTATGGGAAAAAGGGGCAACCAGACGTGGACTCCTTGCTCAATGTGCTTAGAGGAATACTGCTACACCTTACTGATGAGACCCAATGAAGGCTGAAACGATCGTCTGGGGTTGCTGTGTTCCTTCTTCAGAGAGGAATTGCCTGTTATTTCGGCGCTGTACTGACCCTAATTGGCGAGATTAGACTGATATACTACAGGAAAGTTCTACTCTGTGAAAAGCATTGCTGGGCTAAAAGAAGTTGCACCCAGGTAGTAAATTGCCATAGAACAGGCTAACAATGGTATTGAGCTGGTTGTTCGTTCCTGTGAGTGCACTTCTCTCTGTGTGTATATATATCTATATATATCTATATCTATGCTATAATAGATATATATCTATATCTATACTATAATTGCTGATTGGAACAGCCAATAGAATGCAAGGTCAATCCTATTGGCTGATTGGATCAGCCAATCGGATTGAACTTCAATCCGATTGGCTGATTACATGAGCCAATAGGATTTTTCCTACCTAATTCCGATTGGCTAATAGTATTCTATCAGCCAATCGGAATTGAAGGGACGCCATCTTGGATGACGTCATTTAAAGGAACCTTCATTCGTCGGTTAGTCGTCGGCCAGGACAGATGCTCCGCGTCAGATGTCTTCAAGATGGAGCCGCTCCTCGTTGGATGGAAGAAGATAGAAGATGCCGCTTGGATGAATACTTCTGCCCGGCTGGAGGACCTCTTCTGCCCAGATCGGATGAAGAGAGACTTCTGCCCTGCTGGGTGAAGTCGGCTCAAGGTAGGGTGGTCTTCAAGGGGTTAGTGTTAGATTTTTTTAAGGGGGGATTGGGTGGGTTTTAGAGTAAGGTTGGGTGTGTGGGTGGTGGGTTTTAATATTGGGGGGGTGTATTTCTTTTTTTACAGGTAAAAGAGCTGATTACTTTGGGGCAATGCCCCTGCAAAAAGCCCTTTTAAGTGCTATTTGTAATTTGTATAGGGTAGGGAATTTTATTATTTTGGGGGGCTTTTTTATTTTATTAGGGGGCTTAGATTAGGTGTAATTAGTTTAAACATCTTGTAATTTTTTTTATTTTCTGTAATTTAGTGTTTTGTTTTTTGTACTATAGTTTATTTTATTAAATTTGTATTTAATTTTAGGTAATTGTATTTAATTAATTTAATTTATTTAATGATAGTTTAGTGTTAGGTATAATTGTAACTTAGGTTAGGATTTATTTTACAGGTAAATTTGTAGTTATTTTAACTAGGTAGCTATTAAATAGTTATTAACTATTTTATAGCTATTGTACCTAGTTAAAATAAATACAAAGTTGCCTGTAAAACAAAAATAAATCCTAAAATAGCTACAATGTAATTATTAATTTTATTGTATCTATCTTAGGGTTTATTTTATAGGTAAGTATTTGGTTTTAAATAGGAATAATTTAGTTAATAATAGTAATATTATTTAGATTTATTTAAATAATATTTAAGTTAAGGGGGTGTTAGGGTTAGACTTAGGTTTAAGGGTTAATAACTTTATTATAGTGGTGGCGACATTGGCAGTGGCAGATTAGGGGTTAATATATTTAATAAACTATACAAAAGGGGTTTTAGTAAAGCTCTCCTAAGTGAATCTAATAATATATACTATAGTGCACCTAGAAAACTATATATTTGAAAAACAGAGAGAGAAAGAAGATTACACAAATAAGTGCAACCTCAAAATCTAGGATACAAAGCACATATAGAAACAGGACCAGTAAATTCAATGCAAAAATAATTTTTGCATTGAATTTACTGGTCCTGTTTCTATATGTGCTTTGTATCCTAGACTTTGAGGTTGCACTTATTTGTGTAATCTTCTTTCTCTCTCTGTTTTTCAAATAATATATTTAATAGGCTATGGCGGTTTAGGGGTTAATACTTGAATAGGTTAATTGCGTTGTGGGCTATGGCGGTTTAGTGGTTAATAATTTAGTTATTACTTGCGTTGTGGGCTATGGCAGTTTAGGGGTTAATAATTTAGTTATTACTTGCGGTGTGGGCTATGGCAGTTTAGGGGTTAATAATTAGGCTTATTGTGTTGTGGGGGGTTGTCGGTCTAGGGGTTAATACATTTATTATTAGTAATGAGAGGGGGGATTGTGGACATAGGGGTTTTTACGTGTCAGGCTTATTTTTGTGAGGCAGGTTAGACTTTTACGGGAGATTTCTTATTTTCTTTACTTTTCTTACGCGCCGGCAGTTTCTAAATTGCCGTAAGTCACTAGCGACTCCAGAAATTCTCCAATAGAATGCGAGCTCAATCTGATTGGCTGATCGCATCAGCCAATCGGATTGAACTTGAATCTGATTGGCTGATTCCATCAGCCAATCAGAATTTTCCTACCTTAATTCCGATTGGCTGATACAATCCTATCACCAAACGGAATTCGAGGGACGTCATCTTGGATGACGTCCCTTAAAGGAACCGTCATTCTTCAGTTGGACGTCATCGGAAGAAGATTGATCCGCGCTGGAGGTCTTCACGATGGAGCCGGTCCTCATCGGATGAAGATAGAAGATGCCGCTTGGATCAAGATGGTTGCCGGTCTGGATCGCCTCTTCTTCCCGGATAGGATGAAGATTTTGAGGCCTCTTCTGGACCTCTTCAGCCGCCGGATGATGGATGTCTAGCCCCCGCTTGGGTTGGATGAAGATTTTGGAGCCAGGACCGATCGGTGTGATACCCGGCGAGGTGAAGATAAGGTAGGAAGATCTTCAGGGGCTTAGTGTTAGGTTTATTTAAGGGGGGTTTGGGTTAGATTAGGGGTATGTGGGTGGTGGGTTGTAATGTTGGGGGGGGTATTGTATGTGTTTTTTTATAGGCAAAAGAGCTGAATTCTTTGGGGCATGCCCCGCAAAGGGCCCTGTTCAGGGCTGGTAAGGTAAAAGAGCTTTGAACTTTTGTAATTTAGAATAGGGTAGGGCATTTTTTTATTTTGGGGGTCTTTGTTATTTTATTAGGGGGCTTAGAGTAGGTGTAATTAGTTTAAAATTGTTGTAATTTTTTTCTAATGTTTGTAAATATTTTTTTATTTTTTGTAACTTAGTTCTTTTTTATTTTTTGTACTTTAGTTAGTTTATTTCATTGTATTTATTTGTAGGAATTGTATTTAATTTATTTATTGATAGTGTAGTGTTAGGTTTAATTGTAGATAATTGTAGGTATTTTATTTAATTAATTAATTTATTGATAGTGTAGTGTTAGGTTTAATTGTAACTTAGGTTAGGATTTATTTTACAGGTAATTTTGTAATTATTTTAACTATTTTAGCTATTAAATAGTTCTTAACTATTTAATAGCTATTGTACCTGGTTAAAATAAATACAAAGTTACCTGTAAAATAAATATAAATCCTAAAATAGCTATAATATAATTATAATTTATATTGTAGCTATATTAGGGTTTATTTTACAGGTAAGTATTTAGCTTTAAATAGGAATAATTTATGTAATAAGAGTTAATTTATTTTGTTAGATTTAAATTATATTTAATTTAGGGGGGTGTTAGGGTTAAAGTTAGACTTAGCTATAGGGTTTGATACATTTATTAGAGTAGCGGTGAGCTCCTGTCGGCAGATTAGGGGTTAATACTTGAAGTTAGGTGTCGGCAATGTTAGGGAGGGCAGATTAGGGGTTAATACTATTTATTATAGGGTTATTGAGGCGGGAGTGAGGCGGATTAGGGGTTAATACATTTATTATAGTAGCGCTCAGGTCCGGTCGGTAGATTAGGGGTTAATAAGTGTAGCTAGGTGGAGGCGACGTTGGGGGCGGCAGATTAGGGGTTAATAAATATAATATAGGGGTCGGCGATGTTAGGGCAGCAGATTAGGGGTACATAGGGATAATGTAGGTGGCGGGGGTGTACGGAGCGGCAGATTAGGGGTTAAAAATAATATGCAGGGGTCAGCGATAGCGGGGGTGGCAGATTAGGGGTTAATAAGTGTAAGGTTAGGGGTGTTTAGACTCGGGGTACATGTTAGAGTGTTAGGTGCAGACGTAGGAAGTGTTTCCCCATAGGAAACAATGGGGCTGCGTTAGGAGCTGAACGCGGCTTTTTTGCAGGTGTTAGGTTTTTTTTTCAGCTCAAACAGCCCCATTGTTTTCTATGGGGGAATCGTGCACGAGCACGTTTTTGAAGCTGGCCGCGTCCGTAAGCAACTCTGGTATCGAGAGTTGCAGTGGCGGTAAATATGCCTGTACGCTCCCTTTTTGGAGCCTAACGCAGCCATTCTGTGAACTCTCAATACCAGAGGTATTTAAAAGGTGCGGCCAGAAAAAAGCCAGCGTTAGCTACGCGGGTCGTTACCGACAAAACTCTAAATCTAGGCAACAGGTAGCATAAGTGAGATTTATTTCCTGGATGTTGTCCTGTTTAGTGTAGTAAATGAAATAGGTACAAAAGGCTACAGAAAAGAAACAAATACTAATGGTTTTCTGGATGCCCGAAGTGGTCACCATCCAAAATGAATTGAGAATGTACCCTTCAGGCAATTCCAGAGAATCAGGAGAAACTGTAGTCACCTGGAAGACTTTGAGAATGAATCCACAAGGTTAAAAGGACAGTTTTAAGGAAAACATTTTAAATCAGATACCACAGAGAGAGCATACATCCAAGCTAAACGTCAAAATAGAAACAATTTAGTTGCAAATATTAGGAATAAAGACACACAAAGTACTGGGTCTGAGGGTAAAGACAAGGCTAATAAGAATAAAAGATGCCTAAGCTTTGTCACCACCTTCAACACTGGTTTCACTCAAATTAAAGATATTTTCAAAAAACTTTGGGATCTACTGAGAAAAGATTATTTGTTGAAAGACAACATAGGAAATTATCCAGAAGTGATTTTTAAGAAAAATAAAAGTATAAAAAACATCTTAGCTCCCAGTATCATTAGACAGCCCAGTAGAGAGAAAAAGGACTTAGGTTTACCACCCCTAATGTTTTTTTTTTAAATGTTTCAGGAAGAGCTGTGTTTGTTGTAGCCACACACCACTCAAAAGATTATAATAAAATCATTGGAGTGGATGATAAGGGTAGAACCTGTAATATTAAGGGAAAGCTGAATTGTATGTCAGACTATGTTGTATATATGCTTGAGTGTAAATGTAAAAATCCACTAAAGTATGTAGGTAGAACTAAACATATCCTAAAAGTGAGATGCTTGGATCATATTAAAAACATAAAGGAAGACACTCTAAAGACCCCACTAATAAGACACTGTAAGAATGTGCATAATAGTGATCCCTCACAGTTCTTTATTAAGGCGAGAGAGCAGGTACAGGTGGGACCCAAGGGTGGAAGCAGGTTATTAGAATTAAGAAAAAGGGAGACCTTCTGGATTCATGCCCTGAATTGTTTGGATCCAGGGGTCTCAATAAAGATATTGATCTGCCGCTTTTTTGTGATGGATATTAGGAATTTGTGGAAAATAACCAATAATTGGTAATAATTTGAACAATAAGTGAGGTTTTTTAAATAAAAATTTAGAAACAAAACAAAAATAGATAAGGGCATGTAATGCATATGATATTTTATAAGGTTTTTGCTTCTTTAAAATTTATAACAAATTTAAGTTTCTTATAATGTTTTATATAGTGCAATTTATTATATACTTCATATACTGTTTTTTTGTTTTTTTTTAAAAAAATAGAGTATGTGATAGGCAAAATTTAGAAACAAAACAAAAATAGATAAGGGCATGTAATGCATATGATATTTTATAAGGTTTTTGCTTCTTTAAAATTTATAACAAATTTAAGTTTCTTATAATGTTTTATATAGTGCAATTTATTATATACTTCATATACTGTTTTTTTGTTTTTTTTTAAAAAAATAGAGTATGTGATAGGCACACATGGATTTGTAATCAAACATTGCAAAAGGTTGAAATGTTTATGTAATTTTAATGTAACATATGTAAGCACACAGTGTGTGTATATACAGTATACAGTATATATATATATATATATATATATATATATATATATATATATATATATATATATATATATATATAAAAAGGATTTTTTTCTGAATTGCAACAATCAGTTTGAAGGTTTAATGATGAGGTTATACTGTTTTTTTTTTTTTTTTAATAATAATTTTTATTGAGGTTATTGGAAAAATTAACAATAGCAACTGAACAGACATCAATGTAATAATACATGAGTGTGATTACAAGCAAAATAAAATAAACAGTACTACCGCAAATACAAATGATACAAACCAATTAGGTACAAATGATCTCTACAAAGAGAATAGTTGTCATCACAATAGAAGGTATACTGAACAAAAAAAGGAAAGCTTCTTTTACATTAGGTAGTGTTGCTTTATGCGTGGATTTAGGAAGTCATAAGCTATGGTAGTTGTTATATAATACAAGTGTCTGAACATGAAACCTCAGTTTTTGTATAATAGTAAAGATTCCCTGCTTTGCTCTGATGGTCGCTTTTGGACCTAAAAAGTCTAATGAGGAGTGGTGAGGGAAATTGGCTTTTGTATGGCCACATGTGGGCCTTAGTAGCGGTTATGGGTGGGGGAAGCAGCGGGCAAGAGCCGCTCTAGATTGGTAGAAGGAGGGGGATAGGGGGCGTGTCCAATTAGCAGTATCTGACTGTCTAAATATAGGTGAAAATATAGTGGGCCACTGTAAGATGGCTACTTGAGACTCTAACAATATTTTCTGCAATCAATTCCTCCTGAAACAGTTAAGGCCACTTCTGGGACTTACTCATGAACAGACTAAAGGAGGATAGCATTTGAAGTGGTCACCCTTGGACCAGGGAAATATTGATGGGAGGTTAGTTGCAGATATGACTGAGTAAAATATATAGTATAAAGTATACATAACTGTCTAACTAGGTGAAGATAGGCATTCAGTAAATATAGATACACATACACACATCTATACATATATATATATACCTACATATATATTAGTAATGATACATAGATCTTATTTCCAGGCAAGAATAACGAGTAAAACATAAAAATATATCTGCGGACTGAATATATCCATCTAGTCTAAAGCAGTATGACAAGGAAGTCTCTTTACGGGCATACTTTCAAGAACAAAGGTAAATGATAGCTCATATAATTCTCTTGCCTAGGCAAGTTGATAATAAAACCTGCCATAGGCTTTATGTTACTAAGAAAACCAGTCACAAAACATAGTCATTAGGTAAATTTGTGAACTCAGCTGCCCTGTGGTAGTTAAAAATAGTGTAGTTATGCAATCTAAGGTATGTCAGTGCCGAACAGTATAGTTGTAGCCTAGAAAGCTGAGATGCAACTAATCCTGTCATGTCTCAAAGAGATCTATATCATGATCACATCTACTGACCGCCTAATCGTTGTAATGTTGCATGTGGCAGCCCTCTAGTAGTCAGAAAGCTGACTATGCACACCTTCTCAAAAATATATGGCAGCTTAACTCCTTATGTGTAAAAAGAAAATTAAATTAGAGAGTAGTAAGTGCTGGTGTAATAGCATGGGCTCTTTTATGAGGACTGTATACAGCTGGTGTCACGTACTATTATTAGATTTTCTCATCTTTATGTGTAGGGATATACTGTCCAAAAGCATGCCTTCCTCCAGATTAGAGCTATTATTTTGACACTATGGTGTAGTGTAAGTTTTATTAAAGTTAATGTAAGAGCAAAAGTAATGGTACATATGGTAATTCGCTAGTAGTTGGTATATTCATAAATACATATATTGTTATATCATTAGATAAAAACTTAAAAGTATCAGACAAAGTCTTCATAAATAGTATCCTCAGGTGATACCCAGTTGTATTAGGTCTTAGTCTGAATCTCGAATTGACAAGAAGAGAGTCTTAGGGGGTCAGTGGTATAACTCAGTAAGGGGTTAATATCATGGCAAGTGACGGTATTACAGAAATATCTAAGAGCAACATAGTCTTGCAAAAGACATATTTTTCTAAACTAGGATAAGCCACCTAGCATATTCTGGCATGGGCGAGTTCACCATGTAAAAAGGTATTACCAGTCGATGTATCTGAATAACTGGCTAACAGTGCAACATATTTCTCCTAAGGGAGTTAAGCTGAGAAATAGTTACTAGCAATATGTAGGCAATATTCATTAGAGTGTAAGAGTATACCATTGTTGCCCACTATATGTTGACGTTATCTCTGTTCCTTATCGCCAAGAGCAGGGATGCTCTAGATAAGTAAAATATAACTATGGTGTATATAATAAGCACATTACAACAGAGATATAAAAAACAGGAGCTAGGCAAACAAAATAAATGTGTAATAATAGAGCTAGATCTGACTGGTGAGACTGGCATTCTGGGACCTGTTTGGGCATAGTTAATTTCTAGAAAAACATATTTTACACTATTAATAAAGGTTTGTAATGCTATGCTCTTCTGGACCTCTTCAGCTGCCGGATGATGGATGTCTAGCCCCCGCTTGGGTTGGATGAAGATTTTGGAGCCAGGACCGATCGGTGTGATACCCGGCGAGGTGAAGATAAGGTAGGAAGATCTTCAGGGGCTTAGTGTTAGGTTTATTTAAGGGGGGTTTGGGTTAGATTAGGGGTATGTGGGTGGTGGGTTGTAATGTTGGGGGGGGTATTGTATGTGTTTTTTTACAGGCAAAAGAGCTGAATTCTTTGGGGCATGCCCCGCAAAGGGCCCTGTTCAGGGCTGGTAAGGTAAAAGAGCTTTGAACTTTTGTAATTTAGAATAGGGTAGGGCATTTTTTTATTTTGGGGGTCTTTGTTATTTTATTAGGGGGCTTAGAGTAGGTGTAATTAGTTTAAAATTGTTGTAATTTTTTTCTAATGTTTGTAAATATTTTTTTATTTTTTGTAACTTAGTTCTTTTTTATTTTTTGTACTTTAGTTAGTTTATTTCATTGTATTTATTTGTAGGAATTGTATTTAATTTATTTATTGATAGTGTAGTGTTAGGTTTAATTGTAGATAATTGTAGGTATTTTATTTAATTAATTAATTTATTGATAGTGTAGTGTTAGGTTTAATTGTAACTTAGGTTAGGATTTATTTTACAGGTAATTTTGTAATTATTTTAACTATTTTAGCTATTAAATAGTTCTTAACTATTTAATAGCTATTGTACCTGGTTAAAATAAATACAAAGTTACCTGTAAAATAAATATAAATCCTAAAATAGCTATAATATAATTATAATTTATATTGTAGCTATATTAGGGTTTATTTTACAGGTAAGTATTTAGCTTTAAATAGGAATAATTTATGTAATAAGAGTTAATTTATTTTGTTAGATTTAAATTATATTTAATTTAGGGGGGTGTTAGGGTTAAAGTTAGACTTAGCTATAGGGTTTGATAAATTTATTAGAGTAGCGGTGAGCTCCTGTCGGCAGATTAGGGGTTAATACTTGAAGTTAGGTGTCGGCAATGTTAGGGAGGGCAGATTAGGGGTTAATACTATTTATTATAGGGTTATTGAGGCGGGAGTGAGGCGGATTAGGGGTTAATACATTTATTATAGTAGCGCTCAGGTCCGGTCGGTAGATTAGGGGTTAATAAGTGTAGCTAGGTGGAGGCGACGTTGGGGGCGGCAGATTAGGGGTTAATAAATATAATATAGGGGTCGGCGATGTTAGGGCAGCAGATTAGGGGTACATAGGGATAATGTAGGTGGCGGGGGTGTACGGAGCGGCAGATTAGGGGTTAAAAATAATATGCAGGGATCAGCGATAGCGGGGGTGGCAGATTAGGGGTTAATAAGTGTAAGGTTAGGGGTGTTTAGACTCGGGGTACATGTTAGAGTGTTAGGTGCAGACGTAGGAAGTGTTTCCCCATAGGAAACAATGGGGCTGCGTTAGGAGCTGAACGCGGCTTTTTTGCAGGTGTTAGGTTTTTTTTCAGCTCAAACAGCCCAATTGTTTTCTATGGGGGAATCGTGCACGAGCACGTTTTTGAAGCTGGCCGCGTCCGTAAGCAACTCTGGTATCGAGAGTTGCAGTGGCGGTAAATATGCCTGTACGCTCCCTTTTTGGAGCCTAACGCAGCCATTCTGTGAACTCTCAATACCAGAGGTATTTAAAAGGTGCGGCCAGAAAAAAGCCAGCGTTAGCTACGCGGGTCGTTACCGACAAAACTCTAAATCTAGGCAACAGGTAGCATAAGTGAGATTTATTTCCTGGATGTTGTCCTGTTTAGTGTAGTAAATGAAATAGGTACAAAAGGCTACAGAAAAGAAACAAATACTAATGGTTTTCTGGATGCCCGAAGTGGTCACCATCCAAAATGAATTGAGAATGTACCCTTCAGGCAATTCCAGAGAATCAGGAGAAACTGTAGTCACCTGGAAGACTTTGAGAATGAATCCACAAGGTTAAAAGGACAGTTTTAAGGAAAACATTTTAAATCAGATACCACAGAGAGAGCATACATCCAAGCTAAACGTCAAAATAGAAACAATTTAGTTGCAAATATTAGGAATAAAGACACACAAAGTACTGGGTCTGAGGGTAAAGACAAGGCTAATAAGAATAAAAGATGCCTAAGCTTTGTCACCACCTTCAACACTGGTTTCACTCAAATTAAAGATATTTTCAAAAAACTTTGGGATCTACTGAGAAAAGATTATTTGTTGAAAGACAACATAGGAAATTATCCAGAAGTGATTTTTAAGAAAAATAAAAGTATAAAAAACATCTTAGCTCCCAGTATCATTAGACAGCCCAGTAGAGAGAAAAAGGACTTAGGTTTACCACCCCTAATGTTTTTTTTTTAAATGTTTCAGGAAGAGCTGTGTTTGTTGTAGCCACACACCACTCAAAAGATTATAATAAAATCATTGGAGTGGATGATAAGGGTAGAACCTGTAATATTAAGGGAAAGCTGAATTGTATGTCAGACTATGTTGTATATATGCTTGAGTGTAAATGTAAAAATCCACTAAAGTATGTAGGTAGAACTAAACATATCCTAAAAGTGAGATGCTTGGATCATATTAAAAACATAAAGGAAGACACTCTAAAGACCCCACTAATAAGACACTGTAAGAATGTGCATAATAGTGATCCCTCACAGTTCTTTATTAAGGCGAGAGAGCAGGTACAGGTGGGACCCAAGGGTGGAAGCAGGTTATTAGAATTAAGAAAAAGGGAGACCTTCTGGATTCATGCCCTGAATTGTTTGGATCCAGGGGTCTCAATAAAGATATTGATCTGCCGCTTTTTTGTGATGGATATTAGGAATTTGTGGAAAATAACCAATAATTGGTAATAATTTGAACAATAAGTGAGGTTTTTTAAATAAAAATTTAGAAACAAAACAAAAATAGATAAGGGCATGTAATGCATATGATATTTTATAAGGTTTTTGCTTCTTTAAAATTTATAACAAATTTAAGTTTCTTATAATGTTTTATATAGTGCAATTTATTATATACTTCATATACTGTTTTTTTGTTTTTTTTAAAAAAAATAGAGTATGTGATAGGCAAAATTTAGAAACAAAACAAAAATAGATAAGGGCATGTAATGCATATGATATTTTATAAGGTTTTTGCTTCTTTAAAATTTATAACAAATTTAAGTTTCTTATAATGTTTTATATAGTGCAATTTATTATATACTTCATATACTGTTTTTTTGTTTTTTTTTTAAAAAATAGAGTATGTGATAGGCACACATGGATTTGTAATCAAACATTGCAAAAGGTTGAAATGTTTATGTAATTTTAATGTAACATATGTAAGCACACAGTGTGTGTATATACAGTATACAGTATATATATATATATATATATATATATATATATATATATATATATATATAAAAAGGATTTTTTTCTGAATTGCAACAATCAGTTTGAAGGTTTAATGATGAGGTTATACTGTTTTTTTTTTTTTTTTAATAATAATTTTTATTGAGGTTATTGGAAAAATTAACAATAGCAACTGAACAGACATCAATGTAATAATACATGAGTGTGATTACAAGCAAAATAAAATAAACAGTACTACCGCAAATACAAATGATACAAACCAATTAGGTACAAATGATCTCTACAAAGAGAATAGTTGTCATCACAATAGAAGGTATACTGAACAAAAAAAGGAAAGCTTCTTTTACATTAGGTAGTGTTGCTTTATGCGTGGATTTAGGAAGTCATAAGCTATGGTAGTTGTTATATAATACAAGTGTCTGAACATGAAACCTCAGTTTTTGTATAATAGTAAAGATTCCCTGCTTTGCTCTGATGGTCGCTTTTGGACCTAAAAAGTCTAATGAGGAGTGGTGAGGGAAATTGGCTTTTGTATGGCCACATGTGGGCCTTAGTAGCGGTTATGGGTGGGGGAAGCAGCGGGCAAGAGCCGCTCTAGATTGGTAGAAGGAGGGGGATAGGGGGCGTGTCCAATTAGCAGTATCTGACTGTCTAAATATAGGTGAAAATATAGTGGGCCACTGTAAGATGGCTACTTGAGACTCTAACAATATTTTCTGCAATCAATTCCTCCTGAAACAGTTAAGGCCACTTCTGGGACTTACTCATGAACAGACTAAAGGAGGATAGCATTTGAAGTGGTCACCCTTGGACCAGGGAAATATTGATGGGAGGTTAGTTGCAGATATGACTGAGTAAAATATATAGTATAAAGTATACATAACTGTCTAACTAGGTGAAGATAGGCATTCAGTAAATATAGATACACATACACACATCTATACATATATATATACCTACATATATATTAGTAATGATACATAGATCTTATTTCCAGGCAAGAATAACGAGTAAAACATAAAAATATATCTGCGGACTGAATATATCCATCTAGTCTAAAGCAGTATGACAAGGAAGTCTCTTTACGGGCATACTTTCAAGAACAAAGGTAAATGATAGCTCATATAATTCTCTTGCCTAGGCAAGTTGATAATAAAACCTGCCATAGGCTTTATGTTACTAAGAAAACCAGTCACAAAACATAGTCATTAGGTAAATTTGTGAACTCAGCTGCCCTGTGGTAGTTAAAAATAGTGTAGTTATGCAATCTAAGGTATGTCAGTGCCGAACAGTATAGTTGTAGCCTAGAAAGCTGAGATGCAACTAATCCTGTCATGTCTCAAAGAGATCTATATCATGATCACATCTACTGACCGCCTAATCGTTGTAATGTTGCATGTGGCAGCCCTCTAGTAGTCAGAAAGCTGACTATGCACACCTTCTCAAAAATATATGGCAGCTTAACTCCTTATGTGTAAAAAGAAAATTAAATTAGAGAGTAGTAAGTGCTGGTGTAATAGCATGGGCTCTTTTATGAGGACTGTATACAGCTGGTGTCACGTACTATTATTAGATTTTCTCATCTTTATGTGTAGGGATATACTGTCCAAAAGCATGCCTTCCTCCAGATTAGAGCTATTATTTTGACACTATGGTGTAGTGTAAGTTTTATTAAAGTTAATGTAAGAGCAAAAGTAATGGTACATATGGTAATTCGCTAGTAGTTGGTATATTCATAAATACATATATTGTTATATCATTAGATAAAAACTTAAAAGTATCAGACAAAGTCTTCATAAATAGTATCCTCAGGTGATACCCAGTTGTATTAGGTCTTAGTCTGAATCTCGAATTGACAAGAAGAGAGTCTTAGGGGGTCAGTGGTATAACTCAGTAAGGGGTTAATATCATGGCAAGTGACGGTATTACAGAAATATCTAAGAGCAACATAGTCTTGCAAAAGACATATTTTTCTAAACTAGGATAAGCCACCTAGCATATTCTGGCATGGGCGAGTTCACCATGTAAAAAGGTATTACCAGTCGATGTATCTGAATAACTGGCTAACAGTGCAACATATTTCTCCTAAGGGAGTTAAGCTGAGAAATAGTTACTAGCAATATGTAGGCAATATTCATTAGAGTGTAAGAGTATACCATTGTTGCCCACTATATGTTGACGTTATCTCTGTTCCTTATCGCCAAGAGCAGGGATGCTCTAGATAAGTAAAATATAACTATGGTGTATATAATAAGCACATTACAACAGAGATATAAAAAACAGGAGCTAGGCAAACAAAATAAATGTGTAATAATAGAGCTAGATCTGACTGGTGAGACTGGCATTCTGGGACCTGTTTGGGCATAGTTAATTTCTAGAAAAACATATTTTACACTATTAATAAAGGTTTGTAATGCTATGCTCTTCTGGACCTCTTCAGCCGCCGGATGATGGATGTCTAGCCCCCGCTTGGGTTGGATGAAGATTTTGGAGCCAGGACCGATCGGTGTGATACCCGGCGAGGTGAAGATAAGGTAGGAAGATCTTCAGGGGCTTAGTGTTAGGTTTATTTAAGGGGGGTTTGGGTTAGATTAGGGGTATGTGGGTGGTGGGTTGTAATGTTGGGGGGGGTATTGTATGTGTTTTTTTACAGGCAAAAGAGCTGAATTCTTTGGGGCATGCCCCGCAAAGGGCCCTGTTCAGGGCTGGTAAGGTAAAAGAGCTTTGAACTTTTGTAATTTAGAATAGGGTAGGGCATTTTTTTATTTTGGGGGTCTTTGTTATTTTATTAGGGGGCTTAGAGTAGGTGTAATTAGTTTAAAATTGTTGTAATTTTTTTCTAATGTTTGTAAATATTTTTTTATTTTCTGTAACTTAGTTCTTTTTTATTTTTTGTACTTTAGATAGTTTATTTAATTTTATTTATTTGTAGCAATTGTGTTTAATTAATTTATTGATAGTGTAGTGTTAGGTTAATTGTAGGTAATTGTAGGTAGTTTATTTAATTATTTTATTGATAGGGTAGTGTTAGGTTTAATTATATCTTAGGTTAGGATTTATTTTACAGGTAAATTTGTTATTATTTTAACTAGGTAACTATTAAATAGTTCTTAACTATTTAATAGCTATTGTACCTGGTTAAAATAATTACAAAGTTGCCTGTAAAATAAATATTAATCCTAAAATAGTTATAATATAATTAGAATTTATATTGTAGCTATATTAGGATTTATTTTACAGGTAAGTATTTAGCTTTAAATAGGAATCATTTATTTAATAAGAGTTAATTTATTTCGTTAGATAAAAATTATATTTAACT
This sequence comes from Bombina bombina, assembly GCF_027579735.1. Taxonomy (NCBI): domain Eukaryota; kingdom Metazoa; phylum Chordata; class Amphibia; order Anura; family Bombinatoridae; genus Bombina; species Bombina bombina. Next base: position 47,084,197 of record NC_069500.1, read on the forward strand.
TAGGGGGGTGTTAGTGTTAGGGTTAGACTTAGCTTTAGGGGTTAATACATTTATTAGAATAGCGGTGAGCTCCGGTCTGCAGATTAGGGGTTAATAATTGAAGGTAGGTGTCGGCGATGTTAGGGAGGGCAGATTAGGGGTTAATACTATTTATGATAGGGTTAGTGAGGCGGATTAGGGGTTAATAACTTTATTATAGTAGCGCTCAGGTCCGCTCGGCAGATTAGGGGTTAATAAGTGTAGGCAGGTGTCGGCGACGTTGTGGGGGGCAGATTAGGGGTTAATAAATATAACATAGGGGTCGGCGATGTTAGGGCAGCAGATTAGGGGTACATAGGGATAACGTAGGTGGCGGCGGTTTACGGAGCGGCAGATTAGGGGTTAAAAGTGTAATGCAGGGGTCAGCGATAGCGGGGGCGGCAGATTAGGAGTTAATAAGTGTAAGGTTAGGGGTGTTTAGACTCGGGGTACATGTTAGGGTGTTAGGTGCAGACTTAGGAGGTGTTTCCCCATAGGAAACAATGGGGCTGCGTTAGGAGCTGAACGCTGCTTTTTTGCAGGTGTTAGGTTTTTTTTCAGCTCAAACAGCCCCATTGTTTCCTATGGGAGAATCGTGCACGAGCACGTTTTTGATGCCGGCCGCGTCCGTAAGCAACTCTGGTATCGAGAGTTGCATTTGCGGTAAAAATGCTCTACGCTCCTTTTTTGGAGCCTAACGCAGCATTTGTTTTAACTCTCGATACCAGAGTTAAATTTATGGTGCGGCCAGAAAAAAACCCGCGGAGCGTTAACAGCCCTTTTACCGCCGAACTCTAAATCTAGGCCTTAGTGTGGGTACTCTGGTAAAAAGCAGTGAGAAACATCATATTGAAAGGAAATAAAACAAGTATACACAAAATAATGCAGGAGATAAGATGCAAACTTATATCAGTATATCAAAGCAAGCAAAATTCCCACTGTGCGCAGAGACCATTAATTATAAGCTGAGAAGCTATGAGATACAGAAATGGAAATGTTATTATATATGCGCGTAACTGTCGCCAAAACTCATATTAACACTTGAGCTTAGTTTCCAAAGACTGTTGGCTATTAATAGTTTCAGCTATTCAAGGTCTCTAGCCCCACTTGTGTGATCATAAAGAGTAAGTAAAGGATACTGAGTATAACTTAACTGTGGAGCAGAATACTATAGTTAACAACTATGGCTAAACAGTCCCTGTGAGATTCACTATAAAGGCGGCCTAGATTGTAAATTCCTGTTGGGTATACTTTATACGCCTACGAAAAGCAGCTGAATATCTTTTAATACAAGGGGCATTGTTACTCTGAGCACTTAAATATTATTAGATAAGATGGTAATCATGGAGAAGCGATATAGAGTTCTGTGCATGGGGAGCTTTGTGAGAGCGATAAGTGAGCTGTATAGACCATTAGCCCTTAGTAAATTAGGTCAACTTAAAAATTAGGCTACCAATACAACAGGTACTAAGGGAATATGAAATAAGATTAGTGCCGAGAACAGAAATGTGAATACTGCCCATGAAACAAACTGAAGTACTGCATATCCCACCATGTTAGCGAATGTTAATGGACCTTAAAATACAATTTGCTTAAAAGAGAAAAACAATTTAAACAAGTTAATAAACCTATGCAGAAACTTGACACAATACATAGTATGTAGGTAGTTTACTATGTCGTGTGGGGGTCTTCTCTAGCCTACTCCTGACCTAGAGACAGTCTGCATGTCACCATATCCATCCAAGGTGCTGTATGAAGCAAGAACAAAGTCTTGAAACTGCACCATGAGTAAGTAGCACAGTTCAGAGGAGAACGGATTTTTAATTACCCAGTCTCTGTTCCTTACAGTACTCCGAGGCCAAAGAACCACAGGCTCCATAACTCTTCTGTAGGCGTCAACCGCATCTCCCAAGTGCGGGCTCATAGATATGGGAGCAGGATAAGGCTTAACCCTGATGTGCAGTTTAAAAGGTCTTGAATACTGCAGGAGCTGTTGATTACCGGAACGGAGGTGTCACACCTTAATGTCAGTGTTCATCTGACTCATCGCCGGTAGGTTATCTGCATCTAGAGGTAAACTGTCTGTGTAGGACCACGATTTAGTTCGTCTTCAGCGCCTTTTGAGGCTTTAACGGGCTCCTCTGTCGCAGATATAGAGAGCTGTTCTATATGAGGCGCCTTCTCTTCCGGCTCTGCAGCGCTGTCTCCATGGCTCATAAGATGGCTGTTTTCAGCATGTGGGGGCCAATTTCTGATAATGCTTGTAAGGTCGTTAAATTGCGCTGTAGCTTTGCGCTCCAACTCCTTCAGCAAAGTGAGAATATTAAAAGGAGGCTCCTCCATCATGAGTATTTGTAAGAGCAGCTTAACCCGGCTAGCTGGAAAGAACTGGGGGGGGGGGGGTTGGTGATGATAGTGAAATGTCTCAGTCCTTTAAGTTGGGCCAGAACAGATCAGTTCAAGTCTTGCAAAAGTAGGCTTATAGAGATAATGGTATCAGTCGACTCCAAATCTTCTTCACAGTTAATATTGGAAGGTAGATTGCAGAATGGACAATTAGTTTAGGGATAATCAATGGATTTTTGCAATTAGCGTTGGAGCTACAAGATTTAGCTTCTGATCATGGCCATGACTTGGACACGCCCCCCGGTTATACTGTTTTTAAACAAAGATACAGTCCTCCCAACCTGACACTTGAGCTAACTAGTGAAGGGATGACTAATAATGATTACTAACAAGAAAATGAACATGGAACGTTTTTGAAAGCAGAACGGATTCTGCCCTTAAACATAGCAGTCTATACAAGGGAAATGAAGGAATCTTCCCTGAACAAACATGGCGACTGGCAGCATGACTAATTAGTAGTCAGGGACGCTATTAGAATACAAATAGGAGGCTTGGGGGGGGGCATTCCCTACCTCTGATGAAGCGACCTATTGCGTCAGGCCATGCCCCCTCACTAGCTTAAGCTACGATATTGGTGCTACGGCATGGTTTTTAGTATCTCCAGCAGTTTAGAGTTATTCTTACAATAAATTGGATGATTGTCAAGCTTAATTTAGTTTCAATTTGTACATATGTGTTACAATAAAGAGCATTTATACAAACGAGTTTACCAATGAGTTTGTTAGCCCATATCCCTCTTCCCCTTTTGCATATCACACAAGGAGGTCACAAATATTATTTGCAAACAGGGCATTAGCCTCCCTTCTGAAACGGTTAATCTTCTGTTGGGGAGGTGAGGACTACACCTGAAAGGAAACAATGATTTGGTGACTGAGGGAAACGAAGTTGCTATCTACAGTGGCTATATGCCACACAGTGTCTTATCCATGCCTCATAGGAGTTGAGGTTAACACACGTGAGTGTTCATTTGGCTACACTGATTTGAACTATTTTTAAGTTACCTGACATACTACACCAGAAAGGAATTTTTGCTGTGCGCCCCTCCCTCTTCTGTTCTAGATATATATGTATGTATATATATATATATATATATATATATATATATATATATATATATATACCCACAGCATCCCACAAAAGTGAGTACACCCTTCACATTTTTGTAAATATTTTATTATATCTTTTCATGTGACAACACTGAAGAAATTACACTTTGATACAATGTAAAGTAGTGAGTGTACAGCCTGTATAGCAGTGTAAATTTGCTGTCCCTCAAAATAACTCAGCCACAGCCATTAATGTTTAAACCATTTGCAACAAAAGTGAGTACACCCCTAAGTGGAAATGTCCAAATTGGGCCCAAAGTGTCACTATTTTGCGTGGTCACCATTATTTTCCAGCACTGCCTTAACCCTCTTGGGCATGGAGTTCACCAGAGCTTTATAGGTTGACACTGGAGTCCTCTTCCACTCCTCCATGACGACATCACGGAGCTGGAGGATGTTAGAGACCTTGCTCTCCCCCACCTTCCATTTGAGGATGACCCATAGATGCTCAATAGGGTTTAGGTCTGGAGAAATGCTTGGCCAGTCCATCACATTTACCCTCAGATTCTTTAGCAAGGCAGTGGTAATCTTGGAGGTGTGTTTGGGGTCGTTATCATGTTGGAATATTGCCCTGCGGCCCAGTCTCTTAAGGAAGGGCATCATGCTCTGCTTCAGTATGTCACAGTTATGACACACTTGTCTTTGTACTTCTCATCTGGTTGCCGCCACACACGCTTGACACCATCTGAACCAAATAAGTTTATTTTGGTCTCATCGGACCACAGGACATGGTTCTAGTAATCCATATCCTTAGTCTGCTTGTCTTCAGCAAACTGTTTGCGGGATTTCTTGTGCATCATTTTTAGAAAAGGATTCCTTCTGGGGCAACAGCCATGCAGACCAATTTGATGCAGTGTGCGGCGTATGGTCTGAGATATGACAGTCTGACCCCCCACCCCTTCAACTTCTGCAGCAATGCTGGCAGCACTCATACGTCCCATAGACAACCTCTGGATATGAAGCTGAGCATGTGCGCTCAACTTCTTTGGTCGACCATGGTAAGGCCTTTTCTGAGTGGAACCTGTCCTGTGAAACCACTGTATGATCTTGCCCACCATGCTGTAGCTCAGTTTCAGGGTCTTGGCAATCTTCTTATAGTCTAGGCCATCTTTATGTAGAGCAACAATTCTTTGTTTCAGATCCTTAGAGAGTTCTTTGCCAAGAGGTGCCATTTTGATCTTCCAGTGACCAGTATGAGAGAGTGTGAGAGCGATAACATCAAATTTAACACAAGCTTGCTTGTGAAATCAGTGCAGCATGTGTAGTTCTCAAGTGTGTTAGTTCATAAGTGTAGGGAGTTATAACAAGGGAGTTATTATATCTGGATAACAAAATATACAGAACAGCGACTGGTATATAATTTGAACTTATCTGGAACAGATTTGAAACCCTACTTACAATGCTCTCTCTCTCCTCTCTCCCCAGGTATGTGTGAAAGTACAGAATCCATTTTAACCCTGCATAACACAATATAGCTGCCTTTTGCCCCTACAAATCTTAAATCTTTGGTATGTGTGAATTACCTTAAAAATTTGCTTTTCTCTGTCTTCCATTTTGATAAGAAAGGTGTCATCTGCATTGTTTGATAATGCTTTATTTGATCCTGCTTTAATTTATGACCTTTGCTAATTAGGATTAGGACTGTTATTACTTTAAATTGTATACCCTTAGCTTGTTACATCAAGCTTGCTTGTGAGATACGTGCAGCATGTGTAGTTCTCAAGTGTGTTAGTTCATAAGTGTAGGGAGTTGTAACAAAGGAGTTAGACAAAGAAGTGGACAACACAGAAACAAGTGCATTTAAATCACCCTAAATTAGCTGCAAACATGCTATTCTTTCTAATATCTGCATTAACCTTTTCCTCCCTTCTTCTTAAAGTCACATCTCTTCCTTTCACAAACAGCACTCAGACAATTCATATTTCTCCTTCTCTTCTACCTTCCCCCCCCCCTACAATACATATTAATTCTATTCCTATCTCAAATCCTTCAGCCAGCCATGCTTCACTGATTCTAAACTTAAACACTTGCATAAGACACATTCTCATCTCCTTTCGCTCACCATATTTCTTCTTCTTGCAGCTGGGGATGTCTCACCTAACCCAGGTCCACCCTCTGCTTCCCTCAGTTCACTACCCCAAATGACACCTCATACACCTTGCACACGTAACCCTCTAAACCTCATTAACTGCACCTCTGTTAGTGCACCCTAATTCTCTTGTGCCCTTTGGAATTCACGCTCTGTATGCAATAAGATGACATCTATTCACAACCTATTTATTTCACGTTCACTTAACCTGTTAGCCTCACTGAAACTTGGCTCTCCTCCTCTAACACAACTGCTGTAGCCTCTCTGTCCTATGGCAGCCTGCACTTCAGTCACAATCCCAGACCAGGAGACAAACAAGGAGGGGGAGTAGGAATTCTCCTGTCTCCACACAGTACCTTTCACTGCATTCCTTCACCCCCTCTCTTTCCTTCTCATCTTTTGAAGTTCATGCTATCTGCATCTTCTCCCCTGTAGCTCTTCGTGTTGCAGTTATCTATCGTCCCCCTGGCTCAGCATCACAATTTCTGGACCACTTTGAAGCCTGGCTTCCACATTTTGTCTCTTGTAATGTCCATTCTCTCATCTTAGGGGACTTCAACATACTTGTTGATAATCCTAACATGCCTGCCACCTCTAAACTTCTATCCCTTACCACCTCTTTTGGCTTGTCCCAGTGGACAACATCTCCAACCCACTGTGAAGGCAACTCCATAGACCTAGTCTTCACTAATCTCTGTGCTGTGCTCTGTGCAACTTCCTTAACTTCCCCTTTCCTCTCTCTGACCACCATCTACTAACTTTCTCTCTTACTCTAGCTACTACATCTTTGCAAGCCCCCAAGAAACTGTTACCTTGCAGGAATTTAAATGACTTGGATCTCACAGACTTTTCCACTCAACTGAATCCTCTGCTCTCCAACATTTCATCCCTCTCCTTCCCAAACCTCGTGGATTTACAGTATAATTCGGCACTAAAATCAACACTTGACACTTGACAAAGCTGCACCCTCCACTCTTCGACGTACAACCGTGGCACACCAAACAGACCAGATATCTTCAGCGATGTTCACGGGTTGCTGTACGTCAATGGCGGAAATCACGCACCTGTGCTGATTTCCAGCATTATAAATTCATCCTTAAGTCCTACAACTCAGCGCTCAGCCTGGCCAAACAAGTCTATTTCTCCTCCCTTGTATCATCTTAAGTATCCATCCCCAGAAAGCTGTTCTCAACCTTTAAAGGGACATTAAACCCAATTTTTTTCTTTCATTATTAAGATAGAGAATATAATTTTAAACAATTTTCTAATTTACTTCTATTATCTAATTTGCATCATTCTCTTGATATTCTTTCCTGAAGAGCATATCCAGATAGACTCAGTAGCTTCTGATTCATGGCTGCACATAGATGCCTCTATGGCTCACCCGTGTGCATTGCTATTTCTTTAAAGGGACACTCAATCAAAATTAAACTTTCATTATTCAGATAGAGCATGCCATCTTAAACAACTTTCCAATTTACTTCCATTAACAAAATGTTCACATTCTTTTTATATTTAAACTTTTTGAGTCACCACCTCCTACTGAGCATGTGCAAGAATAAGTGTGTATGCATTTGTGAATGGCTGATGGCTGTCACATGGTACGTGTATGCATTTGTGATTGGCTGATCGCTGTCACATGGTACAGGGGGAGTGGAAATAGACATAACTTTTAAAATTGTCAGAAAAAAAATCTACTACTCATTTGAAGTTCAGACTAAGTGCTATTGCATTGTCTTGTTATCTTGCATTTGTTGGTTATGCAAATCTACTGTGCTGACTGTTCCTTTAACTAAGGATATCTGAAGAATGAAACAAATTAGATAATAAAAGTAAATTGGAATGTTGTTTAAAATTGTATTCTCTGTCTAAATTATGAAAAAAAATGTTGGGTTTAATGTCCCTTTAACTCCCTTCTATGTCCGCCTGCAGCCCCGCCCACTACCAACCTCAATGTTCAGATTATTGCTGATCACTTCAAAAATAAAATTGACACCATTAGAAAAGATATCTGCACCTTACACCCCTCAAATCCAGCAATTCTACCCACCCCTTATATTAACAAATCTCTATGCTACTTCCCTCCTGTAACAGAGGAAGAAGTCTCTGTACTCCTATACTTGGCTCATCTCACAACCTGCCCACTTGACCCTATTCCTTCACAACTTCTTCCATCTCTATCTTTGCTTTACTAATCCATACCCTAACTCATCTCTTTAACCAATCTCTCACCACTGGCACATTTTCTGATACCTTCAAGCATGCGTCAATCATACCAATCCTAAAAGAGCCCTCGCTTGACCACTCCACCCCTTCTAACTATCGACCGGTCTTCTTACTTCCCTTTGCTTCAAAATTATTGGAACCACTGGTCTATAGTCGGCTAACTTAATTTCTCACAATTAACTCCTTACTTGATCCACTGCAATCTGGTTTCTGCCCTAAACACTCAACAGAAACTGCTCTTACTAAAGTAACAAATTACCTTTTATTAGCTAAAGCAAAAGGCCACTACTCATTACTAATTCTTCTTGACCTTTCTGCTGCCTTACTACATTAATTTGGCATCCAAGAAACAGCCTTCTCTTGGTTTGCCTCATATCTGTCAAAATGCTCATTTTTAGTTTCCTTTAACAACATATCTTGTGATCCTATGCCTCTCTCAGTTGGAGTACTGCAAGGCTCTGTCTTAGGTCCTGTGCTTTTCTCTCTATATACATCCTCCCTTGGAAAACTTATAGCCTCCTTTGGATTCCACTACCACTTATATGATGATTATACCCAAATCTATCTTTCCTCTCCTGATATCTCTCCCTCTTTACTCAACCAGATTTCCAACTGCCTCTCTGCAATTTCTTCTTGGATGTCTTCACACTACCTCCAACTCAATCTGTCGAAAACTGAGTTGCTTCTTATTCCCCCCTCTTTGAGACATCCAACACCTGACATTTCTCTGATGATTGGAGAGTGGAGACTCTATTCTCAACACCTCACCCCAAGTCCGCTTCTTGGGGTTACACTTGACTCAGAACTCACATTCAACCCACATATACAAGTGCTTACCAAATCCTGCAATTAACACCTACGCAACATTTCCAGAATTCATCCCTTCCTTACTCAAAAAAACTACAAAAATACTTATTCATTCTCTCATTTTGTCACTCATTGATTATTGCAATCTAATTTTAAATGGCCTTCCAAAACACCACCTCTCCTCGGTCTAATCTATTATGAATGCTCCCCTGTCATGTCAGAGAGAAAAAAAATTTTACATTTTTTTTTTAAAAAAGCAATCAATTTAAAAAACATTATGAAGAGAGGCATGGGACAGGTCTGTCTCTCTCATTGCACAAGATATACAAGCGCACTGGCCAGGTTATGCTGTGTTGTCACACACCTACCCTCTTTATCCAATCAAATTTTAGCAAATTGAGGTTGCTCTCATGTGGCCCATGGTGGGGGGAGCAACTCTGTTTCACTGTGTCATGAGGTCATCACCAGCCGCCCTGCGCCTATCAGGAGTCCACTGTGTGTTTTCCCGTCCACTCTCACACTAAGCTCCAGTGCCTATCACAGTGTTCCCTCATCTGAAGACAAAGAAGGAAGTGGTTGAGCGATCTAGTGCGACTATGCATAGTGGGATTTGAGCCTTGAGAGGTAGGACAATGTGATTTGCTAGGCTTTTATAAAACTGTCCTTCTCTGCCCCACTCCTCATCATTCCCACCCTCTCCGAGCTCAGAATCAGAAAGCCAATCTGTGTTGCAGTATTTACACAGTGACATAGTATTCTTGTTTACTCATAGTCTTATAAATGGACTTGCTATTATAAATCAATCTGCATCCAGCTCACCGCCTCCTGTATAAACGTTCCTGCCAGTACAAACTGTACAATGTGTACTTGTATGTACATTTGTTACATATTTCCCTTGTATTACTTTTTGATTGACACTGGAAAATGTCCAGTGTCAATCAAAAAGGAATAGCATACCCAGGAACTGTCGCGATTTTCGTGGGACAGTCCCGATTTTAGGGGTCTGTCCCCCTGTCTCAGGTTGCTAGCCATCTGTCCCGATTTGCCCCATGCATTAAAAAAAAAAAAATTAAATTCTATTGGGCCCATACTCAGAAGCAGCTGGCTTTGCTCTCACAGGGTTAGATACCTGTTAGATTCCCTGTGGAAAAGGAATGGTGTGTGGGTTAAGTAGGAGAGGAGTAAGAAGGCTGTATACACTCTGACCACGGGTAATGGTGACCTCTCTAACCTACCTCTGGTAGTGATGATGTCTAACCCCTGATGATAATACTAGCATGCCTTCAGTTTTATACAATGAGTAGGGCTAATACCAGGGTAACGAACAGTGGCAGCCGCAGACTGCCAGCTAAAGTGCTTGCCAACCCCAGGACCCCATACAATGAATTACAGATACCCATATATGATGTAGTGTGTGTGTCTATCTGTATCCATAACTGTGTGTGTGTATCTGTATGTATAAGTTTATGCTATGTAGTGTGTGTGTGTCTGCATGTATAAATGTAAGCTATGTAGTGTGTGTATGTGTATCTGCATGTATAAGTGTGTATCTGCATGTATAAGTGTATGCTATGTAGTGTGTGTGTGTCTGCATGTATAAGTGTATACTATTTAGTGTCTGTGTATCTGCATGTATAAGTGTATGCAGCATGTATAAGTGTATGCTATGTAATGTGTGTGTGTGTGTGTGTGTATTTGCATGTATAAGTGTATACTATGTAGTGTCTGTGTATCTGCCTATATAAGTGTATGCTATGTATTGTGTGTGTATCTGCATGTGTAAGTGCATGCTATGTAGTGTGTGTGTGTATCTGAATGTATAAGTGTATGCTATGTAGTGTGTGTGTATCTGAATGTATAAGTGTATGCTATGTAGTGTGTGTGTATCTGCATTTATAAGCGTATGCTATGTAGTGTGTGTGTATCTGCATGTCTAAGTGTGTGCTATGTAGTGTGTGTGTATCTGCATGAATAAGTGTATGCTATGTAGTGTGTGTGTATCTGCATGTATAAGTGTATGCTATGTAGTGTGTGTGTATCTGCATGTATAAGTATATACTATGTAGTGTGCTACTGTGCATTTTTGCTGACTTTAAAGGCCAGTATCTAGAATATTAATGGGGAGTGCAGAGAGCAGTTTTAAATAATTTATTATTAAATGTCCAATTAAGATAAAAATATGTAGCAATGTCTCTGCAAAGGTTAATTAAATACATAGCTCACATAGCCATACCAGTGGTTTGAGCTTGTGTTTGATTTGCTGCCTAAGTGTATTAAAATATATGACTTTATTTAGAATGTTATGTAAATTACTTTGGTCTTATGATTTTTTTAAAGCCCCGCCCATAACATTTCAATTTTTTTGCTGCAGGGGGTGTCCCACTTTTGAATTTTGAAATGTTGGGAGGTATGGAATAGAGGGGAGCTGCGTAACAAATGTACATACAAGTACACGTTGTACAGTTTGTACCGGCAGAGAGGTGGTGAGCTGGAAGCAGCACAAGTATGGAGTTGCACTGCTGCAGAGCGGTAGTCTGGATTGGAGGCATGATGTCAGTGACAGACTGCTTAACGTAAGTGGTACATTGCCTAGTGATATGGTACCTTGGTTTTGTTGTTATGAATGTTGCCCTTCTAAGCTCTGCATGCAGTTCAGCTTGCCCATCTGTGACTGTTTGTCTACTTCAATAAACGGTTTGCTTCTCCTCTGACCATGCTTGCTGTTGTTGTGTAATTCAGTAGTTTTAATCTGCGCTGCCATTCACTCTGCTGCCCTTTCACATTTACATACTAGCTGTCTGCTGGATTTCTCTGATTAACACTTTCCAGCTCTGCTGCATTTTGGGCTAACCTACTGCTGGCTGGAGCTGTGTTTCTGCAGATTGCCTTAAAGGGACAGTCTAGGCCAAAATAAACTTTCATGATTCAGATAGAGCATGTAATTTTAAACAATTTTCCAATTTACTTTTATCACCAATTTTGCTTTGTTCTCTTGGTATTCTTAGTTGAAAGCTTAACCTAGGAGGTTCATATGCTAATTTCTTAGACCTTGAAGCCCACCTCTTTCAGATTGCATTTTAACAGTTTTTCACCACTAGAGGGTGTTAGTTCACATATTTCATATAGATAACACTGTGCTCGTGCACGAGAAGTTATCTGGGAGCAGGCACTGATTGGCTAGACTGCAAGTCTGTCAAAAGAACTGAAATAAATGGGCAGTTTGCAGAGGCTTAGATACAAGATAATCACATAGGTTAAAAGTATATTATTATAACTGTGTTAGTTATGCAAAACTGGGAAATGAGTAATAAAGGGATTATCTATCTTTTAAAACAATAAAAATTCTGGTGTGGACTGTCCCTTTAAATTCATCAACTGATTGTGAAAAAGTTAAGCTGAGAGATAACTTTGTAAGAAAGAGTCATAGATTATAGATAAAGTGAGTTTATATGCTTATATCTGATTTTTTTTTAATGTACTGTGTGTGTGTTGTGTATACATAAGCAATACATGTATATAGATCTATTGTCTATTGAGTGTGAAAAAGATCCTTTTTAGGAGATCTGCAAAAAAAAAAAAAATAATACAATAACATTTTTAAAACAACCTTGTTAACTCAGAAATCTAAAAGTTCTGCTTTATAGAGAAAGAATACTTACCCTTCAAAATAATGGCATTCTAGCTCGCACCCAAAACATCTTTCCCTCAACATGGATGTCCAAGGATTGTTTAGTTTTATCCATTCACCTGTGAGGAGCCAATGCATGCAGAAAACTAAATGTTGTCTTGACAAATTCTCTTACACCATATTTAGGAGCTTTTAACCCTTTTCATGCCCTACTTCTGTACTTTACCCTATTCCATTTACTTTTCAACAATCCTAGGTTCATCTTCATTCATTTACAAAAAATATTATATTTCATATATTACAAACTTTTTTTTTTTATTATTTCTAAATGCCATTCAAAGCCAGACTTGAGAATATCCAGGCCCAGCATACAATGGGCATGGATTGCACGTTATACATACTTATGTCTCACTCCTAGCCGTGTCAAGGAATGTACATAAACTAGGCTGTTTATCTAAACATTTCAGGTTAAGAGATGCTGGGATTGTTTTTATTTCTTATTACAAACTGTGCTGCAGTTTCCAGACAACACATTTATGCTTCTTTTAGTCCTAGAAGTTTCAGCCTGCTTCGTTGAGTAAACACTAAGATATATATTGCTGGCAAGTAGACACTTTGCTAATTAATGCTAATGACACATTGTTAACTCTAAGCACTCCATTCTCCCTGCTCTATTGTGTCCCAGAGGGCTACTTGTTACCACTCTACATGCCCAGGTAAACCTTAAAGGGACAGTGTACTGTAAAATTGTTTTTCACTTAAGGTATTTCCCGTGACTTGTTTTACCAGCTGCAGAGTATAAAATGTATGAGAAATTGCATTTTAATGTTTATTTGTGTATATGAAATTGCTGGTTTTGTGCTTTGAAACCAGAGCCTATTACAATGGATTGAGCTTGCAGGTAAAATGAGATCTCATTATTTTAGTACCTTGTGAACACACACATGCATCATTTATCTTATATCTGTTTGTAAATCAAAGCTCAATACTTAGAGAGAGAAATGAAAAATTATAATTTTATTAGTTAGCTCTTCTACACCCCATTAGGCATGTAATTTCTTCTGCTCGATGTGTTTACATTGCCTTTCAATAGCCTGGGGATACCACAGGCTAAATCAGCTATTTTAAATGCCAAAATAAGGGTAAAGAAGCTACTTTTAACAATTGAATACACTCCAGCAGGTACAATGGATCATTGGGAACAAATTAAAGTTGATAAAATTTTTGGGTAATCTGTCCCTTTAAGAGTGCATATGTTGTACTTTGTTTTATACTGTTAGTGTATACAGAGCATAGAGTCTTGTAATTATACACCCAATATACTAGCCTAAAGAGCTGTCAATTAGCTACCTACATTTTAACACTAACCAATTTGTGCAACCTGCCAATTAAATGTTGAATTTAAGCTACCTCTATCTGGTTCATATCTGTCTTTGATACTAGTCAGTGCCTCCCCAGCCATTGACCTCACCACGCGTCCCTGAGGTCCAAATGCCATATATCTTTGAACCATTATAAAAAATTATTAATATTTAGATGAATATTTTTTATCATATAGTGTATGTATGATTGTACCTGTTTATTTTAATGTATTTATGTTGTTAGGTGCACTTTTTTTTTGCCAATGAAAACAATGATAACAATTATGGGACAGCTCACCGCCAAACACTAACAGATTAAAAAATAATATCAATAGGAGATAATATATATATATATATATATATATATATATATATATATATATGTTAAAATAAAGAATCAGGAAGAGAAATATACTGGTCAGGCACCTTTATTATCACTTACAGGTAAACTGCCTGAAAATATAGTACAAACCCGGATAGCGCTAGCTAGACCAGGTCCTGGTGCAGACCCCAGAAATTTAATAATGATTCAAATATATTTATATAAGTAAATATATGTTACACACAGCAGAGCTATACGAGATGCTATGTTGAAAGTAGGGGATTGCAGCACTCAAAAAGACTTCTCTTAATCTAATACGTAGAAGGAAAGCTGAAACATTGTTTCAAACAGAGGCTCACACACAGATGGTCCAATTAATATGTAACACATTTATTAATGCAAGTAATCCTGAACCTAAATATGCCACTGCAGTGGAAGACCTAAACATATATCACTAAACACATGATAAATGGGTACAATATAATGACATTATCAATGTTGCATAAAACAGGTCAAAAAATGAAAAAAGCATGGGAAATCTTAGTGAAATAAAACGTCCCAAAGAAACAAAAGTTCCACAAATGTTATCTGTGATGGTGTAGATATCTTTTTTTCATGCAATTGCAACATGCAAGCTCATACAAAAGCTGTACCGTTATTTATGAAACAGCTGACAGGTTCGAGGTGAAAGCGTCCTCCTATGTCAGCTAGCGTTAAACATGAGTGCTTGATAGTAACAACAGGCTTATTCCAAAGACGGCAAAAAAGGTAATGGAAAACAAATACAACCTCTTCCAGGTGAGGATAGGTGTCAGGCAGCTGAGACCGGGTATCTTTAGGCACAAACTTGAAGCATAAAATGAAGTGAGCCCGGACTTTGCATCCGGCTTCTGTCTCACCCAATTTTCTCCTCTGGTTCCTTAACACTGAAACTGTGTAAGTTAGACTGGGAGATTCATTCCTGGGTAGATCCACTTTCATTCGCCTCTGCCACACTTCCTTCCGGAACCTTTAGTGTTATCAATCAACACCATACCAGGTACTTCTTACTGCCGCTTAGTTTTCAAATGACTGTATCGACGCGCGTTTCACCCCACAATGCTTTGCGTCAGGGCCTCGTCAGGACTGTCAGTCACAGGTGATACATTCTTTCCTTTAAATCTGTTGCCAATGTTGCGGGAGTGGTTAAGGCGTACATACTATCCAATGGGAATGGCCATAGGGCATCACTGTTACCTAGATTCCCATGCGTATATTGTTTGGAAACAAACTGTTATTTTTTGCTTTATTTAAACAAAATTAAAGGATTGAAATACAATAAATGTGTTAAACACTATCAAAAGGACCAAAAATGCTGAACCTACATTAGATTAATTTTAAATTTTAAAAACCCCTGGTTTAATTACTTTACATAACAAGTTACAGGTTATATACAAATATTATTTTCGGATGCACATTCTTATCTTCATGTGTATATTTTGCCTTATTAGGAATGACAGAAATGACACGAAAAGGACCATCTTAAAAGAAATACTTTTGAGATGTTATTTGTGCTAATTAGAACTACCTAGGTTGATTTATCATTTATTCCTTTCTTTAACCCAGGAAAGACCTAAATTCAATTCTTTCATTTAAGCCAAGTGGGGACACTGTTTTTAACACATATGTCCATCTAGCTTCTTTATTTAGAAGGCATTTATTATTGTCTCCTCCTCTGCCACTTGTCAGTTCCTGATCAATACCAACAAATTTTAAAGAGATAGTGCTGCTATTGTGTGTATCCTTAAAATGTCTAGCAACACTCGTATCTCTTTCATAGAGTATGTCATCTCTATGCTCCTGTACCCTGTCCTTGAACATACGTTTTGTTTTTCCAACATAGAACAGGGGACAGGAGCATTGTAAGAGATACACTACTCCTACTGTGTTGCAATTGGAAAAACATCTTATTTCAAAGTTTTTGCCCGTATTTGCCAAAAATTATTTACACTTCAACATATAGGGGCAATACACACAGTGTCCGCATGGAAAGCTACCTTTAACTTGTTGGTATTTATTCAACCAATTAGTTGTAGGCTCTGACCTCACAAATCTACTTTTAACTAACTTATCTTTTAAGTTAGATTTCTTTGTGGTCAGTAAGGGTCTTTTACCCACTTTTCCAGCAATTCTTTCATCAAACGACAGCAAGTGCCAGTTGCGAGACAAAATGTCTCTCAAATTTTGCCATTGGCAATTAAATGTAGTAATAAATCTTATGTTGCTATCTGCTGTAGCTTCAACTTTATTTGAGTATAGAAGATCATTTCTATTCAGTTTCCTAACTTTGTTAAGGGTGAATTTGATTAATTTATTTGAATAGCCCCTTTCAATAAATTTTTCACACATAAATATATATATAAATACTGTATATATACGTATTATATGTTACAAATAGATTAAAACATCATATATCAGTATCAGTACAATTAAAACACTGTAAAACTAAAAACAGTCCTCAGAAATAATTTAAAAAAAATGAACCACCCACATGTAGTATTAAGAAAAAAAATGGCATGACCCTAGGGATAGTCTCCCTATGGGTGATGGGGAAAACCAGACATGGACTCCTTGCCCAATGTGCCTAGTGGAATATGGCTGCACCTCACTGATGAGGCCCAGAGAAGGCCGAAACGATCGTCTAGGTTGCCATTTTCCATCTTCAGAGGAGAATTGCCTGGTATTTCGGGGCTGGACTGACCATGTCCGCGGAATTAGACTGATATACTAGAGCAGGGGTCAGCAACCTTGGCTTTCCAGTAGTTCTTCATCTGGAGAACCAAGGTTGCTGACCTCCTCTTTGAAAAGCACAATTGGACAGAAAGAAGCTACTTCCAGGTGGTAACCAAGCTATAGAACAAGCTATTGATGCTGCTGTTCGTTCCTGCAGATACCAAATCCCTATGAAAATAAAAAAGCTCCCCCAAACTAGAAACACCCCCAATCTAAATTAAACTACCAATAGCCCTTAAAAGGGCTTTTTGTAGGGCATTGCCCTAAGTTAAACAACTCTTTTACGTTTAAAAAAATACTAAGCCCCCTAACAGTAAAAAAAACAGTGGTCCACCCACCAAACCTCCAAAAAAAAAAAAAAAACTAACACTAAAAAACCTAATCTACCCATTGTATGGGCATTTCCCTTAAAAGGGCATTCAGCTCTTTTACAAGTCCATTAAATCCCTAATCTTAAAAAAAAAAAAACATATCTAACCCCCAAATAGGTACTCACCATTCCTAATGTCCGGCGGAGAAGGCTCCATGATCTTCTATCTTCATCCGGCGCAAAGTGGAGGTGCGGAGCTTGCTTTCCCGATGCATGGATCCTCAGCTGCGGTTCTCAGTGGCGGTCCTCAACGGAGGTCTTCTGTGGCAGTGGTCCAGCGCGGCATGAAGGATTCTCTTCATGCGATCGTCTGCCGCACACTGACATATTTATTGGGGTACCTTGCATTCCTATTGGCTGAAATTTTGAAATCAGCCAATCGGATGAGAGCTACTGAAATCTTATTGGCTGATTTAAACAGTCAATAAAATTTCAGTAGCTTTAATTCTATTGGCTTATTTCAAAATTTCAGTCAATAGGAATGCAATTTACCCCAAATTGAATGTGGTACCTTTCATTCAATTTTCAGCGTGCGCTGGAGATCGGATGAAGAGGAGCCTCCATGCCGCTGAGCATTGCCGCAGCTAAAGACTGCAACTGAGGACCGCCGCTGAGGACCGCTTCTCCAGATCTGTGCAACAGGGAAGACTGTTCTGCACCTCCACTCCACGCTGCCTTCACTCCAGATGAAGATAGAAGATGATGGAGCCACCTGGAAGAAGACCTTCACCACCGGACTTCAGGAATGGTGAGTGCCTTTTTTTTTTTTTTTTAAGATTAGGAATTTAAAGGGACACTCAGGTTAAAAAAAAATATGATTCAGATGCAGCATGTACTTTTAAACAACTTTCCAATTTACTTCCATTAAAAAAAATGTGCACAGTCTTTTATATTTACAATTTTTGAGTCACCAGATCCTACTGAACATGTGCAAGAATTCACAGACTATACGTATATGCATTTGTGATTGGCTGATTGCTATCACATGGTACAAGGGGAGTGGAAATATACATAACTTTGAAATTTGTTATATAAAAATAAACTACTCATTTGAAGTTCAGACTAAGTGCTATTGCATTGTCTTGTTATCTTGCAGTTGTTGATTATGCAAATCTAATGTGTTGACTGGTCCTTTAATGGGTTGTAAAAGAGCTGATTGTCCTTTTAAGGGCAGTAAAGAGCTGTATGCCCCTTTAGGGGCAATGGGTAGCTTGGGTTTTTTAGTGTTAGTTTTTTTTTAATTTGGAGGGTTGGTTGGGTAGGGGTGTTCACTGTTAGGGGGTAATTGGTACATTTTTTAAGTAAAAGAGCAGTTTAACTTAGGGCAATGCCCTACAAAGGGGCCTTTTGAAGGCTATTGGTAGTTTAGTATTAGATTAGGGGGTGTTTTTGTTTTGGGAGTGATTTTTTATTTTTATAAGGGTATAAGTTTAGGTTTAAATTTTTATTTTGGAAAGCTTTGTTTATTTTTTTCTGTAATTTTACTTTTTAAATTTTTTGTAACTTTAGCTTGGGGGTTTGTATTTTTTAAACATAGCCTCAGTCTATTAAAAAAAAAAACTACAAACCCCAAAGCTAAAATTACACAAAATAAAAAATGTAAAATTACAGAAAAAAATAAACAAAGGTATCCAAAATTAAACATTTAAACCTAAACTATTACCCCCATAAAAAATCCCCCCAAAAATAAAAACACCCCCTAATCTAATACTAAACTACTAATAGCCCTTAAAATGGCTTGTGTAAGGCATTGCCCTACGTTAAACAGCTCTTTTACCTAAACAAATTACAAATTACTTCCTAACGGTAAAACCCCCAACCCACCAAACCCTCAAAATAAAAAAAACCTAACACTAAAAAAAAACTTAACTACCCATTGCCCCTAAAGGGGCATTTGTATGGGCATTGCCCTTAAAAGGGCATTCAGCTCTTTTACTGCCCTTAAATTCGCTGCATCCAGGTCTTTGCTTATCAACATCTTTGCTTGTATCGTTCAACCTTTTCAATAAAAATCATTTAAATATACATTATTTTGGCTGCCTCGCGCAGCCAACATTCCTTTGAGGATGAGTGCGCAACTGGCAACGGCAAAGGACGCGTTATAAACATGATTATAGTATAGATAGAGATATACAAATATATATAATATATAAAGATGTATTTATGAATAAATAGAACATATTCTTGTATGTGAAGAACATTGGAATGTGAAATATTAATATTTTCATGTTGGGTTAGCGCACATGAGAATTTACGATCAGGTTTGTGCACGAGTAGGGTGTTAAGTTTTCTTCTTCCACGTTTTTTTATACGGTAACTTCTAAGGGGGAATTTGTTAACGCACACACAATATTCTAAGCTGGCTTTTTGTGCGCGCCGGGTTAGTGCGCAAGTGAAAACAGTTTACTTTCAACTCATAATACAAGTGCAACCCGCCGCGCACAATAAGCTTACTTTTAGCACAGTTAAATGGACATTCCGATGAAAATTGAAATGCACATAGATGAATTACTTCTTTGAACAGAAACATATTTGCAATATATTGTATATGTATTGGCAAAAATGATCACTGTTTAGTGCTCTAAGTGCGCCAGTATTTGAATTAGTGCAGCTGCCTAGAGTGCCACTGGGGCTTTTATCATGTCAGCAATTAACAAATTGAGTCATTACCAGATAGTACAAGCAGCTTAGGCTCTCTGAGCAAGTGCTGTGCTTAAAATGCTGGTGCATACTTAAATACACGTTTGGAATATCTTTCATTAGAAGCATTTTTGCTATTACATGTATATTACAAAAATGCTTCTATTCAAAACTTAAATGGATCCATGCGGATTCCAATTTTGTCTGGAATGTCACTTTAATGCTCGAGCTGGAGCATTATTTATTGCTCCACTTGTAATCTGGCCCGGAGTAAATTAGCATTTTTTGTTTACAATATTAAATAATGGTGAACCTGACTCTACAAGTAGAAACATTATATTGCACACCTGCAGCTTTAAAATCTGTATCAATTACCAATTTAACATGATATTTTAAGGTAAAGGCACAGCTTTGTTGTAGTATTTTATTTAAAAATATTTAAATGATTTTTTATTTTGCTACACTTTGGGGCCTATTTATTAATGTGCGAGCAGACATGATCCGATATTGCTGATCATGTCCGCTGCACAGCGATAAATGCCGACAGCATACGCTCTCTGCATTTATCATTGCACCAAAAGTTCTTGTAAACTACTGGTGCAATACCTCCCCCTGCAGATTCGCGGCCAATCGGCCTCTAGCAGGGAGTGTCAATCAACCCTCAGAGCAGGAGGACAGGTTATGGAGGAGCCGTCTTTAGACCGCTGCTTCATACTGTAACTTCTGTTTCAGGTGAGCCTGAAGGCTCGCCGGAAACACGGGGCATCAAGCTCCATACGGAGGTTGATAAATATGCCCCTTTATCTTAGACAAAAGGCAGAGAAGTGTTTAAATCGTATTTTATTTAAATATTTGAATTATTCTATGCCTGATTGCTAGCTGTATAAACTTTTGGGGGAAGAGCAGACATTGCAATGACAATGCAAACACACACTAAAACACAGACACTTTTGTGAGTGGTGTTAAATGTTTTATGTAAAACACATGCATAATAAACACAATATGATGGGGGCAAGGATATAATTGTTCTTGTTTAAGTATTAGGTTAATCTAATAATAAGAAATGATTTAATATCATATGCAAAAGAAAATAAATAAAAATAAATATAAAACTATAATGATCTGGTGTTAGATAAATGTGCAGTTAGTTCAAATTAAAAAAAGGACACCTAATTTTTGTTCCTTTAACCATTTAACCAATTATGATGTATATATACGTTGTGTGGTACTTTTCTTATCATTCAGCACGACATATATATAGGTCAGAGCTGCAGGAAGTTAAGTTACAGCCAACAGCTGGAGTTCCTGAGCTCCAGGCATCTGTCTTCATATGGAACCGGAAAAAGATTAGATTTTGGAATAGTTTGGATTTTGGAATATTTGCATCTGTAAAAGGGACAGTTTGGAGAGGGAATGAAACCAAGTGTAAACAACATCTTATGTAATTTAGGAAATATTTACATGTCATAAAACAGCCTGAACATGCAACCAATGGTAGTATTATATCATTTATAACACTTTTTTATATATAGCACCCTCATAAAAATAGTACAGTTCTGTAATCAGAAACATAATATTCGTAGTTTAAAATAAAAATAGACTATCATTTGCATTTTAGAACACAAAAAACAAACAAAGACACAGGCAGGGAAAAGTGTGACTTAAACTGTGGAAAAAATATTCGGCTAGATTATGAGTTTTGCGGTATGAGTGAAAAAGCAGCATTAAGGCTCATAACGCTGCTTTTTCACTATCGCTGGTATTACGAGCCTTGCAGGTTTAGGGGCACTACAAACTTTTTTGGCCGTACTGTAAATTAACTTACGCAGTTTGCGTAAAGTCTTTTTTTAATGGGACTTCCATAGCGCCGATATTACAAGCTTTTTCTTGGAGGCCAAAAAGTGAGCGGTACAGCCTATCCCGCAAGATTCGTAACGCATTCTAAAGTCAGTAGTTATGAGTTTTACGCTACAAAGCTGTAGCATAAAACTCATAACTAAAGTGTTAAAAAGTACACTAACACCCATAAACTACCTATTAACCCCTAAACTGAGACCCTCCCGCATCACAAACACTAAAATAAAAATATTAACCCCTAATCTGCCGCTCCCGACATCGCCGCCACTATACTAAACATATTAACCCCTAAACCACCGCGCTTCCACCTCACAAACACTAGTTAAATATTATTAACCCCTAATCTGCTGTCCCTAACATCGCCGCAACCTACATTACAGTTATTAACCCCTAAACTGCCACCCCCAACGTCGCCGCCACTATACTAAAGTTATTAACCCTTAAACCTAAGTCTAACCATAACCCTAACACCCCCTAACTTAAATATAATTAAAATAAATCTAAATAAAAATTCCTATTATTAACTAAATAATCCCTATTAAAAATTAAATACTTACCTAATAGTTACATTGTAGCTAGCATAGGTTTTATTTTTATTTTACAGGCAAGTTTGTATTTATTTTAACTAGGTAGAATAGTAAGTAAATAGTTATTAACTAACTACCTAGCTAAAATAAATACAAATTTACCAGTAAAATAAAACCTAACCTGAGTTACACTAACACCTAACCTTACACTACAATTAAATGAATTACATAAATTAAATACAATTACCTAAATTACAAAGAAAACACACTAAATTACAAAAAATAAAAAACAAATTATCAGATATATAAACTAATTACACCTAATCTAATAGCCCTATCAAAATATAAAAGCCCCCCAAAATAAAAAAAAACCCTAGCCTAAACTAAACTAGCAATAGCCCTTAAAAGGGCCTTTTGCGGGGCACTGCCCCAAAGAAATCAGCTCTTTTACCTGTAAAATAAAATACAAACAACCCCCCCAACAGTAAAACCCACCACCCACACAACAAACCACCCAAATAAAAACCTATCTAAAAAAAAACTAAGCACCCCGGGGCGGAGCCGGCCGGGAAAGAACATGGCCGCAACTAACTGAAGCTCCGGCTACATCCATTTGATATAAGCACAGCTAAGGGGGCTAATGCACAGTAAATGGACATGAAATAGCGTGTCATAACCATTACAGCAGGGGGTTAGGTGTTGAGACCGAAGGCGGACTTACAAACGGCGGAGGCACCAAGGCAATGGCGGTCACTAGCAGAGGCCTTCCTGAAACACCCACGTGGCGAGCAGTAGCTCCCGGTCAGAGAAAGACCGACATAACAAGCGTAGGGCTTACAGAGCAGCACACTTAAAACGGCAATTCCAGACATCGGCTTTAAAGACAGAGGCCACTACCACTATCCGGATAGCCGACAAGACGCCACAGACCCCGTTGCAGGGAATGAGCCGTAAGGTAACGCAAGTACAGAAACACACCTGTGACAAACAGGAGAGAACAGCAGCGACATCAAAATTAAGTAAGTCGAGCAACACAACTTTATTCTTCTTGATTAGATATACAAGCAAAGGGAAGGGCTCTGCACACTGAACGAACTGTCAGCTAAAAAGACATATCCCAAATCCACATAATAAAGACGGAGCGGATCGCCACGCACACACAGACTTGGGCCCTGGGGGCATATCTACACAGCGACGCATCAAAGCCATAGTCAAAGAGATATATACACTGTGTGCAGAATTATTAGGCAAATGAGTATTTTGACCACATCATCCTCTTTATGCATGTTGTCTTACTCCAAGCTGTATAGGCTCGAAAGCCTGCTACCAATTAAGCATATTAGGTGATGTGCATCTCTGTAATGAGAAGGGGTGTGGTCTAATGACATCAACACCCTATATCAGGGTGCAGTATTAGGCAACTTCCTTTCCTTTGGCAAAATGGGTCAAAAGAAGGACTTGACAGGTTCAGAAAAGTAAAAAATAGTGAGATATCTTGCAGAGGGATGCAGCACTCTTAAAATTGCAAAGCTTCTGAAGCGTGATCATCAAACAATCAAGCGTTTCATTCAAAATAGTCAACAGGGTCGCAAGAAGCGTGTGGAAAAACCAAGGCGCAAAATAACTGCCCATGAACTGAGAAAAGTCAAGCGTGCAGCTGCCATGATGCCACTTGCCACCAGTTTGGCCATATTTCAGAGCTGCAACATCACTGGAGTGCCCAAAAGCACAAGGTGTGCAATACTCAGAGACATGGCCAAGGTAAGAAAGGCTGAAAGACGACCACCACTGAACAAGACACACAAGCTGAAACGTCAAGACTGGGCCAAGAAATATCTCAAGACTGATTTTTCTAAGGTTTTATGGACTGATGAAATGAGAGTGAGTCTTGATGGGCCAGATGGATGGGCCCGTCGCTGTTTGGTAAAGGGCAGAGAGCTCCAGTCCGACTCAGACGCCAGCAAGGTGGAGGTGGAGTACTGGTTTGGGCTGGTATCATCAAAGATGAGCTTGTGGGGCCTTTTCGGGTTGAGGATGGAGTCAAGCTCAACTCCCAGTCCTACTGCCAGTTTCTGGAAGACACCTTCTTCAAGCAGTGGTACAGGAAGAAGTCTGCATCCTTCAAGAAAAACATGATTTTCATGCAGGACAATGCTCCATCACACGAGTCCAAGTACTCCACAGCGTGGCTGGCAAGAAAGGGTATAAAATAAGAAAATATAATGACATGGCCTCCTTGTTCACCTGATCTGAACGCCATTGAGAACCTGTGGTCCATCATCAAATGTGAGATTTACAAGGAGGGAAAACAGTACACCTCTCTGAACAGTGTCTGGGAGGCTGTGGTTGCTGCTGCACGCAATGTTGATGGTGAACAGATCAAAACACTGACAGAATCCATGGATGGCAGGCTTTTGAGTGTCCTTGCAAAGAAAGGTGGCTATATTGGTCACTGATTTGTTTTTGTTTTGTTTTTGAATGTCAGAAATGTATATTTGTGAATGTTGAGATGTTATATTGGTTTCACTGGTAAAAATAAATAATTGAAATGGGTATATATTTGTTTTTTGTTAAGTTGCCTAATAATTATGCACAGTAATAGTCACCTGCACACACAGATATCCCCCTAAAATAGCTATAACTAAACACAAACTAAAAACTACTTCCAAAACTATTCAGCTTTGATATTAATGAGTTTTTTTGGGTTCATTGAGAACATGGTTGTTGTTCAATAATAAAATTAATCCTCAAAAATACAACTTGCCTAATAATTCTTCACTCCCTGTAGAGGAAAAGGGCCACAAATTTCAAGGAAAGGACACAACAAGAGATCCCCGCTTAGATCATCAATATTGTTAACACTTTAGGCCAGTTCCATCACATGGCTGCCAGAAAACAGAAGCCTGACAAGGCGCAGAAAACTGCAACCCCTGGTGGGGGGAAATTAAATTCTTTTTTTAAGCCATTTGACAATGTAAATGCGCTTTCAGTGGAAACTGCACAATTGGACATGTCTGATCTAACAGACCACACCGCTGACCCCACACCTATAACATGGGCAGACCTGAGCCTGTTGCCTACTAAAGATGACTTAAGCACATTCATGACCCATGTCAGCAAGGCAATAAAGGACGGTTTAGCTGAAGTTAAGAGAGATGTTAATGCACTGGGTCACAGAGTACTGCACTTGGAAGAGCAAGCAGAGGAGTACACCAGAACCACTGATGACATGACTATAGCACTACAACAGCAAAGCACGACAATACTGCAGCTGCAATCACAAGTTGAAGACCTCGATAATAGAGGAAGGCACCAAAATCTGAGAATTAGGGGGGTGCCAGAGGAGATTACCCCACCTCAAATCTCATCATATCTACAAAATCTATTCAAATTCTTATTAGGTCTAGGCAAAGAAGACACAATATCTTTAGACAGAGCACACCGTGCCCTTAGACCCAAACCATCGCCATCGGCACTGCCCAGATATATAATCTTGTGTTGCCACAAGTCTGCAGATAAAGAAAAAATTATGCTGGCGGCACGCAAAAGATCCCCACTGAGATTTGGGGAGGACTCTCTACAAATCTTCTCAGACTTAAGCCCCCTAACATTGGCGAAGAGGAAGGAGGCGAGATACCTTACATTGCACCTAACAGACTTAAACATACCCTACAGATGGGGTTTCCCCTTTGCCATAAAAGTTATTAAGGACAATAAAACATATACATATACAGATCCTGAGGACCTAAAAACTAAGTTCCCCATTGCCCTGAAAGGGCATTTGGATGGGCATTGCCCTTAAAAGGGCATTTAGCTCTATGGCTGCCCAAACCCCTAGCCTAAAAATAAAACCCACCCAATAAACCCTTAAAAACACTAACCCCCGAAGATCTACTTACAGTTTTGAAGACCGGACATCCATCCTCAACGAAGTTGGGAGAAGTCCTCAACGAAGCAACAAAAAGTCCTCAACGAAGCCGGGAGAAGTCTTCATCTAAGCCGGCAGAAGTGGTCCTCCAGACGGGCAGAAGTCTTCATCCAGACGGCATCTTCTATCTTCATCCATCTGGAGCGGAGCGGGTCCATCTTCAAGAAATCCAATCAGCCAATTGGATTGAGCTTGCATTCTATTGGCTGTTCCAATAGGATTTTTTAACCTTTAATTCAGATTGGCTGATAGAATTCTATCAGCCAATCAGAATTCAAGGGACGCCATCTTGGATGACGTCACTTAAAGAAACATTCATTCTGGAAGAAGACTTCGTTTGAAGAGGATGCTCTGCGCCTACTCCGCTCCGAATGGATGAAGATAGAAGATGCCATCTGGAGGACCACTTCTGCCGGCTTGGATGAAGACTTCTCCCGGCTTCATTAAGGACTTCTTGCCACTTCGTTGAGGACTTCTCCCGGCTTCGTTGAGGATGGATGTCTGGGCTTCAAAACTGTAAGTGGATCTTCGGGGGTTTGTGTTAGTTTTTTTAAGGGTTTATTGGGTGGGTTTTATTTTTAGGTTAGGGTTTGGGCAGCAATAGAGCTAAATGCCCTTTTAAGGGCAATGTCCATCCAAATGCCCTTTTCAGGGCAATGGGGAGCTTAGGTTTTTTTAATTAGGATTTTATTTGGGGGGTTGGTTGTGTGGGTGGTGGGTTTTACTGTTGGGTTGTGTGTATTTTTTTTTACAGGTAAAAGAGCTGATTTCTTTGGGGCAATGCCCCGCAAAAGGCCCTTTTGAGGGCTATTGGTAGTTTATTGTAGGCTAGGTTTTTTTTTTTATTTTGGGGGGCTTTTTTATTTTGATAGGGCTATTAGATTAGGTGTAATTAGTTTAAATATCTGATCATTTGTTTTTTATTTTGTGTAATTTAGTGTTTGTTTTTTTTGTAATTTAGGTAATTGTATTTAATTTATGTAATTTATTTAATTGTTATGTAATGTTAGGTGTTAGTGTAACTCCGGTTAGGTTTTTATTTTACAAATACATTTGTATTTATGTTAGCTAGGTAGTTAGTAAATAGTTAATAACTATTTGCTAACTATTCTACCTAGTTAAAATAAATACAAACTTGCCTGTAAAATAAAAATAAACCCTAAGCTAGCTACAATGTAACTATTAGTTGTATTGTAGCTAGTTTAGGGTTTATTTAATAGGTAAGTATTTAGATTTAAATAGGAATAATTTAGGTAATGATACTAATTTTTATTTAGATTTATTTTAAGTTAGTGGGTGTTAGGGTTAGAATTAGGTTTAGGGGTTAATAAATTTAGTATAGTGGCGGCGACGTTGGGGGCTGCAGATTAGGGGTTAATAAATGTAGAAAATTGCACAGGTATTTCAGCGCTAAAATCTAAAAAGGATACCTAAGCCACTCTCCAACTATCTCCCCAAGATAGAAAAATGTGACAAACAATATGGTAGAATGAGAGGGCGCTAAGAGCTAGGTATACTTAACACACCTAATCGATTAGGTGTGTTAAGCATACCTAGCTCTTAGCGCCCTCTCATTCTACCATATTGTTAATAAATGTAGGTAGGTGGTGGCGATGTTAGGGGCGGTAGATTAGGGGTTAATAATATTTAACTAGTGTTTGCGATGTGGGAGTGCGGCGGTTTAGGGGTTAATATGTTTATTATAGTGGCGGCGACGTTGGAGGTGGCAGATTAGGGGTTAATAAGTGTAGGTAGGTTGCGGTGACATTGGGGGCGGAAGATTAGGGGTTAATAAATATAATGTAGGTGTCGGCGATGTTGGGGGCAGCAGATTAGGGGTTAATAAGTGTAAGATTAGGGGTGTTTAGACTCGGGGTTCATGTTAGGGTATTAGGTGTAAACATAAAGGTAGTTTCCCCATAGGAATCAATGGGGCTACGTTACGGAGCTTTACGCTGCTTTATTGCAGGTGTTAGGCTTTTTTTCAGCTGGCTCTCCCCATTGATGTCTATGGGGAAATCGTGCACAAGCACGTACAACCAGCTCACTGCTGACTTAAGCAACGCAGGTATTGGAGTGCGGTATGGAGCACAATTTTACTCTACACTCACTTCTTGCCTAATAATGCCGGGTTTAGGAAAACCTGTTATACCAGCGCTGTAGGTAAGTGAGTGGTGACAATAACGTGCAAGTTAGCACTGCACCCCTCTTACCGCAAAACTTGTAATCTAGCCAATTATTATTTGTCTGAGAGATTATAATGCATATTACTATTCTACCTTCACTGCCATGTCACAAGGCTCAAATCATCTCAAACTGGTTTCTTGAACATGACAATGAGTTCACTGTACTCCAGTGGCCTCCACAGTCACCAGATCTCAGTCCAATAGAGCACATTCGGGATGTGGTGGAACGTAAGATTCGCATCATGGTTGTGAAGCCGACAAATCTGCAGCAACTGCGTGATGCTAACATGTCAATATGGACCACATTTTTTTACATATAGCAGTTATTCAAAAAAACTGGTACAAGCAGCTTCTAAAAAGTATTGTTCTCTGCAAGCAATCCTCCAGTTCAATGTGCAAAGTACAAAAGGTGCGCTACAAAGCAGACCACAAGCAGTAGGAAAATAATACATTTATTGTTAAAATACATTTTCCATATAAGAAAAGCGTACCATATAAATCACAACAATGAAATAGAACAATTTAAAAAAACACTGGTGGTTGATAATGCAAACAACAAAAAGTATGTTATATTAAATCAATAAAACAAGTGAAACGGGTATATAAAATATAATATTAAGAAGAATAATTAAGAACAATCCTAAAAAGTCAACAGCACTAACAGCTCTGCTGAGGCGGCTGAAATACAGTATTTAACGGGTTGTATTCGTATCTGGAAAGTTTGTATCCCTCAGCAGCTTCTCACTGATGTCTAGTGCGTCTTTAAAAGTCGATAAAGGTTCAGGTGATTATATGTAATACTATGGTATTTTGTAATCTTTAAAAAACAGTAGGTGACTCGCTTGAATATCCCAATGGAGGGTAAACCGCCCGGAATACTTCACCATTTACATCCAGTGTGGCAGCACTGTTTATTATGCTTGTATCTATAGGCTGACTCATCGCAATTCACTGCGTCTCCGACTCCAGACTTACTTCCGCATTCAGAACTCACATGTAACGGAAAGTTCAATTGGGTGCGCTTTTTTTGGTATGAATTTCAAAAGTTGAATATTCCGTGGAGATGTGTATAACTGGCTTGTGTATCAGAGTGCTCTGAATTAACTGACTAATGGAGGTTCATTTACGCGTTTCAGCCCTAATGATTGCCTTTATAGTGAGTACATTGTCATGGTGTATATGATTCTAGCCTCTATATGAATAGAGTGCCAGGCACTCTCCTTTCCTAACATATTCATATAGAGGCTAGGATCATATACACCATGCCTATGTACTCACTATAAAAGACAGCTTCCTCCTTGATGTTGTTTAAATAAAGTATTTTTTTTATTTTCCCTTCGAGTGCTCAGGACATCGTTTTTTCAACACACCGACATATAGTCCAATTATCCAGTGTTTTACATTTAAACTTTATATTTAGCTATAAACTTGTAAACATTTTCTGGTATTATCTCTTCATGGTTTTGACATTGTCATTTTATTTTACTTACTTAACTGTTAAAAGGGACTTTACAGTCAAAATTTAAATGAACATAGATGAATTACATCTTTGAATAGAAACACATTTGCAATATACATGTACATGTGCGGATCAGGTCCGCCAGACCTCGCTGAATACGGAGAGCAATACGCTCTCTGTATTCAGCATTGCACCAGCAGCTCACAAGAGCTGCTGGTGCAACGCCGCCCCCTGCAGACTCGCGGCCACCAGCAGGGAGGTGTCAATCAACCCGATCGTACTCGACCGGGTTGATTTCCGCCGATGTCTGTCCGCCTGCTCAGAGCAGGTGGACAGGGTTATGGAGCAGCGGTCTTTGTGACTGCTGCTTCATAACTGCTGTTTCTGGCGAGTCTGAAGACTCGCCAGAAACATGTGCCCAGAAGCTCACTACGGAGCTTGTTAAATGGGTGCCATTGACTCAAATGCTTGTAGTAAAAGTTATCACTGTTTTAGTGTTAGCATTTATCTCTGCACGTGCATTTGAAGCATAGCTAGATATCCTCAGTGCAGCCACATTTAAAATACTGTAGCAGCTCAGAGCCTCAGTGGGGTGTATATTATGTCAGCAATTAACAAATTGAGTCATTGCCAGATAGTACAAACACTTTAGGCTCTCTGAGCAAGTGCTGTGTTTATAATGCTGGTGCACAGTGCATACTTAAAGGGACAGTCAAGTCCAAAATAAACTTTCATGATTCAAATAGGGCATGTCATTTTAAACAACTTTCCAGTTTACTTTAATCAGCAATTTTGCTGTGTTCTCTTAGTATTCTTAGTTGAAATATAAATCTAGGTATGCTCATATGCTAATTTCTAAGACCTTGAAGGCCGCCTCTAATCTGAATGCATTTTGACAGTTTTTCACAGCTAGAGGGAGTAAGTTCATGTGTGTCATAGATAACATTGAGCTCATGCAGGTGAAGTTACCTAGGAGTCAGCACTGATTGACTAAAATGCAAGTCAGTCAAAAGAGCTAAAATAATGGGGCAGTTTGAAAGACTTAAATACAAGGTAATCACAGAGGTAAAAAGTGTATTATTATAACTGTGTTGAAGATTGGGTAATAAAGAGATTATCTCTTTAAACAACAAAAATTCTGGTGTTGACAGTCACTTTAAATACTTTTTTGAAACAGCTATAACTATTATTAGAAGCATTTTTGCTAGTACATGTATATTACAAACATGCTTCTATTAAAAAGTTAAATGCATCCACGTGGATTCCAATTTTGGCTGGGATGTCCCTTTAATACTTCACCTACCAACTGTTATGTTCTCAAGAGAGACACCCAGAATACAGATTCTGCTTCAGATATTCTATACATTTTCAGCATCTATCTGATTACTTAAAAGGACATGAAACCCAGATTTTCATTATACAGAGAATACAATTTTAAGCAACATTTCACTTTACTTCTATTATCTAATTTGCTTCATTCTTTAGATATAATTTTTTGAAGAAATAGCAATGCACATGGGTGAGCCAAAAACACGAGGCATTTATGTGCAGCCACCAACCAGCAGCTACTGAGCCTATCTAGATATGCTTTTCAACAAATTATATCAAGAGAATGACGCAAATTACATAGTAAACTGAAAAGCTGTTTAAAATTGCATGCTATTTCTAAATCATAAAAGAAAATATTTGAATTTCATGTTTCTTTAAGGATAGTCTAGGGGGCCGATTTATCAAGTGTCTGGTGGACATGATCCGCTGTAGCAACTCATGTCTGCCAGACATCAATAAATGCCGACAGCATACGCTGTCAGTATTTATCATTGCACAAGCAGTTCTGGTGAACTGCTTCTGCAATGCCGCCCCCTGCACATTCTCAGCCAATCTGCCGCTAGCAGGGGGTGTCAATCAACCCAATCATATAAGATCGGGGGGATTGATGTCCGCAGCCTCAGAGACAGCGTACAAGTTAAGGAGCAGACCGCTGCTTATTAACTCTTGTTTTTGGCGAGCCTGAAGGCATGCGCAGAAACAGCTGTATTCAGGGCCATTCAGCCTTTGATAAATCATCCCCAATGAATTGTTAGTCATATATATATTCATACAATGTTGTACTTGATAAAAATGGTGTATAAAGTAAATATTTAAATACCTGTTATTATTATTAGTAATAATAATAGTAGTAATAATACTAATAATAAATCATAAAATAATATTAAAATCAAACCGATAATTTTACTATATATGAAGAACTTATAATTATCCAAAGGCAAACCATTCTCATATTATTAAAATAGAAAGTTAATTAAACAGGTGTATTCACATCTGTAGTGGTTGAGTCAGGGATTAAATACTTTGGATCCCATATATTATTTTGTTATTAATCATTAACCTCAAGATTTTATGAAGCTCTTCCATACCCAGTAGACCCCTTGGAATACTTACTTGTTAATGCATTATTATTTTTTTCTTGCTGTAATTTAAAAGAATGTAATTAAAACCGAATTTCACAATTAATTCTAAACAGGTGAGCGCCAATTCAAGAGATTATATTTACAATTCTACCGAGTCATTGGTATTCAAAAGAGTTATTTTTTTTAAACAAGGGAACTTGGTTAAATAAGTAAATGATAAGTTATTACTTTATAGCAATGAAACGTGAACATGAATCTGTGGATGTATGTTAACAGGGGATACAAAATAAGTAAGACTAGGGGCACAATTATCTAAAATTCATCAGGTGGGATGAGAAAGCCTTTTCCAACACCTGCTGGGGCTTTCCTCTGAGAATTACGTAAAACAAAGGTGTGAGATGCACCCCATAATAAGTAATAATTTTCACTGCAAAGGGAAACTTTGCTGTTAAAAGTAAATTTAGTGGTGGAACATGGGGCACATCTTAAAAATTATGCACATGTGAACTCTAGTTAAGGACATTATTTAAAAAAAATACTATGGACCAGATTACATGTGGAGCACAAATTAACGATTCAGCTTGAGCGTTAACTGCGCTAGAAATGAGCTGTTTGTGCTTGTCGGGTTGCATTTATATTATGAGTTGAAAGAAAAGTGTTTTCGCTCTTGCGCTAAACCAACAAGCGCAAGCAGCTGAAGTTAAAATATCGCCTGCAAGTTCACGTATTCCCTCATAATAGTCAATGGAGGAAAAAAATTGAAAAAAAACTAAAAATCTAACACCCCACTCTCGCGCAAACTCAAACGCATATTCTCATTTGCTCTAACCTAACGTGAAAATATGAATATTTAACATTCTAATGTTCTTCAAATAACAGAATAGGTTATATTTATTCATAAATAAATATTTATTTATGCAATTTGCAATAAATACATGGTTAAAACCATTATTAAAATAATGTATATTGCATAAATATGCTTTAACATGTTTTCATCTAGTTTACTGAAAAGGGTTTCAATGCACTTGTATATCTGTCTATATATGTATACATATGCATGTGTTTATATGCGTATATATGTCTGTAAATACATATATACACATATAAATACATTAACACATATGTGCACATATATCTATATACATACATATACATCCTTAGACGTATATATTTATGTATCTAAATGTTAAATCCCTTTGCCTGCCTTTTTCTAACACCTCATCTCTTACCTTTGAACCTTTATAACTTTTTTGTGCAATATTTTTAAAATAATTTTTATTTGATGGAGTTATTATGAGTGTATTATAATTTGTATTGTGTTTTTGATGTGTTTTGTGCAACTTTAATGTTTCACGAAACAGTTAACTAGAGCTCTGAAATCAAGGTTATCATTCTAGCGTAAATTGCTATTGCACTCAAGCAATCACTTTTACTTTCAACTCATAATACCAGCGGTAAACCCGACAAGCACAAACCCCCGGCGATAAATCCCTTATCTCTTGGGCACAAACGTTCGTGCTCCACTTGTAATCTGGCCCAGTATATGTAATCTAATAAAACTGTTTTGTTTAAAAAACTATAGATAAAAAATTAGAAGTGAGCGCTGGGCATGATATCCTACTACTTGCCCAGTGCCACCACTCATATCTTGTGTAACAGTAGTGTAAATAATTAAAAAAAAAAAACTTTTTTGACTGTGAAACATCAGTCTGCTAGTGTAATTCTAATTGCATTTGCCTGCCTGCCAACGTGTGTGCCAGGCCCACTTGCCCAGTGCCACCACTCATATCTGGTGTAACAGTAGTGTAAATAATTAAAAAAAAAAAAACTTTTATGACTGTGAAACATCAGTCTGCTACTGTAATCTAATTGCAGTTGCCTGCCATCCAGCGTGTGTGCCAGGCTCACAGCGTATACTGTGCCCACTTGCCCAGTGGCACCACTCATATCTTGTTTAATAGTAGTGTAAGTGTACATTTAAAAAAATAAAAACTTTTTGGACTGTGAAACATCAGTCTGCTTTTTTGTGTCAGTCTCACAGACACCACTCATATTTTGTTTAATAGTAGTGTAAGTGTACATTAAAAAAAAAATGACAGGCAGAGGCAGGCCACCCTGCAGGTGCCGTCGTGGTCGTGGTGCTGTGATTCCCTTTGGCCGTAGAATAATGCCCAGTGTTCAGAGGCCACGTCCCATGAACTTGAAAAGTTATGAGGAGGACATAGTTGACTTTTTAACACAGGACACCCAATCTTCTATAGCTTCCGCTCCGAACCTTGACGCACCATCCTCCTCCAGCTTATCTTTGGGCACCTCTCAAGTTACCACCACTCGCCCGCCTGCCGCCACCACCAACGCTAGCACCACAGCCGCTTCACTTGATCTGTCAGAGGAGTTTTTTACACATCAGTTGGAAGAAATGAGTGATGCGCAACCATCATTGACAGAGGATGTAGATAACAGTGATATGTCTCAGTCAGGCAGCATTACAGACATGGACGTACTGTGATGATGATGATGATGTTGTACCCGCTGCTGCTTCCTTTGTTGATTTGTGAGATACAAGTGAAGCGGTTGATGATGACGATGCGTCCGTGGATGTCACGTGGGTGCCTGCTAGAAGAGAAGAAGAGGCAGAGAGGAGACAGAGAGGAGGAGGAGGAGACGAGTTGTAAGCAGGGGGAGGTGGTCGCAAGGAGCTAGTGGCACAGTCACACAGCATGCATCAGCACCCGGGGTCAGCCAGACAGCACGCCAATCAATGCATGCTGTTGCCACCACCAGAATGCCGTCATCGCAGAGCTCAGCAGTATGGCATTTTTTTTGTGTGTCTGCCTCTGACAACAGCGATGCCATTTGCAACCTTTGCCAAAAGATACTGAGTCATGGGAAGTGCAACACCCACCTAGGTACAACTGCTTTGCGAAGGCACATGATCTCACATCACAAATGCCTATGGGATCAACACATGAGTAGAAGCAGCACACAAACTCAAAGCCGCCATCCTCCTCCTGGTCCAGCATCTTCAGCCACTTCAACCACTGCTGTCCTCCTTGCCCCCTCTCAAACATCCGCCACTCCGTCTCTCTTCCGGAGCAGTTCCTGCTCATCTGCCCACAGTCAGGTGTCTGTCAAGGACATGTTTGAGCGTAAGAAGCCAATGTCACAAAGTCACCTCCTTGCCCGGTGTCTGACAGCTGGCTTGTCTGAACTCTTAGCCCGTCAGCTTTTACCATACAACCTGGTGGAGTCTGAGGCATCAAAAAAATTTGTAGCTATTGGGACACCGCAGTGGAAGGTACCCGGCCAAAATTTCTTTTCACAAAAGGCAATCCCCAACCTGTACTCGATTGTGCGAAAGGAAGTAATGGCATGTCTTGCACACAGTGTTGGTGCAAGGGTCCATCTGACCACTGATACCTGGTCTGCATTGAATTTGGGCAAGTTGACACATGTGCCGTGCATGGCACATGTGTGTAATCTGATCGTACAATGCTTTGTGTATAAGTACCCAGGCTTACAGGATGTCCTGAAGCAGGCCAGGAAGGTGTGTGGCCATTTGAGGCGTTCCTACACGGCCATGGTGCACTTTTCCGATATCCAGCGGCGAAACAACATGCCAGTGAGGCGCTTGATTTGCGACAGCCTGACATGTTGGCATTCAACACTCCTAATGTTCGACCGCCTGCTCCAACAAGAAAAAGCCGTTAACGATTATTTGTATGACCGGGGTGCTCGGACAGCCTCTACGGAGCTGGGAATTTTTTTTGCCACGTTACTGGGCGCTCATGCGCAATGCCTGTAGGCTCATGCGTCCTTTTGAGGAGGTGAAAAACCTAGTCAGTCGCACCGAAGGCACCATCAGCGACATCATACCATTTGTTTTCTTCCTGGAGCGTGCCCTGCAAAGAGTGCTGGATCAAGCCGTAGATGAGCGTGAAGAGGAAGAGTTGTGGTCACCATTACCACCAGAAACAGCCTTATCAGCATTGCTTCCTGAACCTGCGGCAACGCTGGACGAGGATTGTGAGGAAGAGGAGTCAGAGGAGGAATGTGGCTTTGAGGAGGAGGAGGAAGACCAACCACAACAGGCATCCCAGGGTGCTCGTTGTCACCTATCTGGTACCCATGGTGTTGTACGTGGCTGGGGGGAAGAAGATACCTTCAGTGACAACACTGAGGACGAGGAACGGGACATGACTAGCTCGGCATCCAACCTTGTGCAAATGGGGTCTTTCATGCTGTCGTGCCTGTTGAGGGACCCTCGTATAAAAAAGCTGAAGGAGAACGACCTGCACTGAGTGTCCACACTACTAGACCCCCGGTATAAGCATAAAGTGCCAGAAATGTTACCGAATTACAAGTCGGAAAGGATGCAGCATTTCCAAAATAAATTAAAAAGTATGCTTTACACAGCGTATAAGGGTGTTGTCACAGCACAACGTGAATCTAACAGGGGAAGAGCTGAAAGTAATCCTCCGACTTCTATGACCACGCCGGCAAGGACATGACGCTTTACAGACATGTTGTTGATGGAGGACATGCGGAGCTATTTAACTCCTATGCATCGCCATAGCCCTTCGGGGTCCACCCTCAGAGAACGACTTGACCGACAGGTATCAGACTACCTCACCTTAACTGCAGACACTCTGAGGAGCGATGAACCCCTCGACTACTGGGTCTGCAGGCTTGACCTGTGGCCTGAGCTATCCCAATTTGCAATAGATCTTCTGGCCTGCCCCGCTTTAAGTGTCCTGTCAGAAAGGACCTTCAGTGCAGCAGGAGGTATTTTCACTGAGAAGAGAAGTCGCCTAAGTAAAAAAGTCTAGATTACCTCACCTTTATTAAGATGAATGAGGGATGGATCCCGAAGGGACTTACATTGGGTGATACATTCAAGTAAAAAAGGCCTGATGAGATGAGCTGCCTAAAAATGGTCCAAACGCTGCTGTATTTTATCTTCAAATGCCGGATGACTTGCATGACTTATCCGCCACCAACTAGGGTTCAAGCCGCAATGTTTTAGGGCACTTTCTGCCTGGGAAACAAACATCAATTTTTCTGCTACTGGCTGGCTTCTACAGCAGCGGCTGCAACAATACCTAATTTTTCAGGCATGTGTACATGCCAAATTTTTCTGGCCTCTGGTGCTGCACTGTGGCTTCAAAAACAAAACCAAAAAAAAGACACTTAACAGGATTAAACTGATAGGAATAGTACTATTTAACACACCACTCCTATTCGGTGGCACATTAGATTGCACGCGCAGTGCCCCAAATTTGAAGTAGGAGGACCGACCAATCATTTTTTTCCATCTCCCGGTTCCTAAAATCCATGCCATATACACATCCCCTGATAGGGGACACCGCAGTGGAAGGTACCCGGCCGAAATTTCTTTGCACAAAAGGCAATCCCCAACCTGTACTCGATTGTGCAAAAGGAAGTAACCTTACCATGGGTCCCAGACCGCACGTCTTGTAATTGTCTGGGAAATTATATATCTATCAAATCTATCTATTTATCTTTCAAATTTATCTAACTATCAATCGTATCTATCAAATGTATATTGCATCTATTGATCTATGTAATCTATGTATCTATCTATCAAATCTATCTATCTCGTGGCCGGACAGTTTTGTGACAGCCACTTGTGTTTCGGCCAAATGTCTGTTGACCAAATGGCCGTCGGCTAAAAATCCAGCCACGATTGCACACTCAGTGCCCCAAATTTGAAGTAGGAGGCCCGACCAAGCATCTTTTTCCATCTCCCGGTTCCTAAATTCCATGCCATATACACGTCCCCTGGCGCCGCTACTGCCTCTGGGAACTTTACCATGGGTCCCAGACCGCACGTCTTGTAATTCTCTGTCTGGGAAATTATATATCTATCAATTCTATCTATTTATCTATCAAATCTATCTAAGTATCAATTGTATCTATCAAATGTATATTGCATCTATTGATCTCTTGGCCGGACAGTTTTGTGACAGCCACTTGTATTTCGGCCAAATGTCCGTCGGCTAAAAGTCTGGCCACGATTGCACACACAGTGCCCCAAATTTGAAGTAGGAGGACCGACCAAGCATCTTTTTCCTTCTCCCGGTTCCTAAAATCCATGCCATATACACGTCCCCTGGCGCCGCAACTGTATCTGGGAACCTTACCATGGGTCACAGACCGTACGTCTTGTAATTCTCTGTCTGGGAAATTATATATCTATCAAATCTATCTATTTATCTATCAAATCTTTCTAACTATCAATCGTATCTATCAAATGTATATTGCATCTATTGATCTATGTAATCTATGTATCTATCTATCAAATCTATCTATCTCATGGTCGGACTGTTTTGTGACAGCCACTTGTGTTTTGGCCAAATGTCCGTCGGACAAATGTCTGTCGGCCTAATGGCCATCGGCTAAAAGTCCTGCAACGATTGCACGCGCAGTGCCCCAAATTTGAAGTAGGAGGACCGACCAAGCATCTTTTTCCATCTCCCGGTTCCTAAAATCCATGCCATATACACGTCCCCTGATAGGAGACATAACAGGGATTAAACTGATAAGAATAGTACTACTTAACACACCACTCATATCTAGTGGCACAGTAGATTGCACGCGCAGTGCCCCAAATTTGAAGTAGGAGGACCAACCAAGCATCTTTTTCCATCTCCCGGTTCCTAAAATCCATGCCATATACACATCCCCTGGCGCCGCAACTGCCTCTGGGAACCTTAGCATGGGTCCCAGACCGCACGTCTTGTAATTCTCTGTCTGGGAAATTATATAGAATTGAAGGGTTAGGAACAAAGACAAAAGATATAGTTAATATTTCTTTCTGTAAGAATTTTCTCCTTAGATACCTTGTTAAAGACTATGCTAAATAAATAGGTAATCTATGGGAGCAGTGCTTAAGCATAAAGTGTAAATTAACTTTGAGAAGACATAAGTCACAACCTGTGACCTACGTCAGAAAGGGAATGCTTCTATACACTGTTCTTATATATTGTCACAAATATCAAGACATTTCAGTATAAAATGTAACTTTTATTCGTATTGATTAAAAAGACAGCTATATTTGTTTTGCTGTTCTCACTTGAATTAAAAACACATCTCCTATATATTAATATCAATATTTTGTTTATTCTTTTGTTGGATGTAACTATAGGGACTATAGGTTGATATGGAATATTATGTTGGCTTAGAGTATATTTTCTAAGTATTGGTAGCCTTATATATGGCTTGTCAGAAAATTACAACTAGCCAGCTTAATATATTTTACCTCTCTGGTTTATATTCCAATATGTAACCTATATTTCTAATATACTGGTCTTCAAAAAAGTTTTTTTATATGTAATGGCATTATATCATTAGTATGGCCTAATATGATTACCAGGGTGGATGATAGTATAAATATAGTTTAGTATAACATATGTTTTGTATAGTGTTTTTGCACTGTTTTTAGATTATTCCACAGTTTTTTGATTTTTGTTACAATCTATTACTGTTTATAACTTTGATAAATACAGGAAGCCGATATCGCTCTTACTGCTCCTTAATTTTGTATGGTGTAATACATTTAGCTTAGATAGTCGTTTGTATTAGTATTATTTAGAATTATAGCTTATTTCTGCTTTGCCGCTTGTATAGATAAGCGCAGGGAGCCAGTATGGCACATTCAGCTCTTTGCTTTACGATAATACAACTACTTAGGCTTTAACTCTATCCCAATTATTTATTGCCACTTAGTGAGAGATATTTGTTAAAAACCTACTGGATATATATATATTCCTCTGTATTTTTAGGAGAACAGCTATTGCTCCTTTGTGATATCGCTTATTGCTTGTATCTATTGTAAGCCGTTTATTACTTTTTCTTGCTATTAATAGCACCTGTTTTATAACAGTATCAGTTACTTCTGCCATACATTGTAACACATGTAGCAATATACTATATATCTATTCACCACCTTTTGGTATATAGTCAATTGACACTACCGTGTCCTTAGATTTGTTACGGCAAGATTAATATTGAATCGAGGCTGGTTAAGTTGATATAGATTTAACTTACAATCTGTTATTGTTTATAGCTTTGATAAATACAGGAAGCCGATATCGCTCTTACTGCTCCTTAATATTGTATGGTGTTATACATCCAGCTTAGATAGCAGTTTGTATTAGTGAGATTTAGAATTGTAGCTTATTGCTGCTTTGCCACTTGTATAGATAAGCGCAGGAAGCCAGTATGGCACATTCAGCTCTTTGCTTAGCAATAATACAACTACCTAAGTTTTTACTCTATCCCAATTATTTCTTGCCACTTAGTGAGAGATATTTGTTAAAAACCTATTAGATACATATATTCCTCTGTATTTTTAGGAGAGCAGCTATTGCTCCTTTGTGATATCGCTTAGGGCTTGTATCTATTGTAAGCCGTTTTTCACTTTTTCTTGCTATTAATAGCACCTGCTTTATAACAGTATCAGTTACTTCTGCCATACATTGTAACACATGTAGCGATATACTATATATCTATTCACCACCTTTAGGTATATAGCCAATTGACACTACCGTGTCCTAAGATATGAATAGCCACATAACGTTAGGTATTTCTATTATCCTAAGTTTTGCTTTTATAACTAATGAAGACCACCAACTATTAATTTATCAAATAATCTTATTTTCCAACATATAGGAGAGCAAGGTTAAAATTAGGAAACCCCTGACGCGGCGTTTCACATACACTTCCTCAGAGGGGACTGCCTCTGGGAACCTTACCATGGGTCCCAGACCGCACGTCTTGTAATTCTCTGTCTGTTAAATCATATATCTATCAAATCTATCTATTTATCTATCAAATCTATCTAACTATCAATTGTATCTATCAAATGTATATTGCATCTATTGATCTATGTAATCTATGTATCTATCTATCAAATCTATCTATCTCGTGGCCGGACAGTTTTGTGACAGCCACTTGTGTTTCGGCCAAATGTCTGTTGACCAAATGGCCGTCGGCTAAAAATCCAGCCACGATTGCACACTCAGTGCCCCAAATTTGAAGTAGGAGGCCCGACCAAGCATCTTTTTCCATCTCCCGGTTCCTAAATTCCATGCCATATACACGTCCCCTGGCGCCGCTACTGCCTCTGGGAACTTTACCATGGGTCCCAGACCGCACGTCTTGTAATTCTCTGTCTGGGAAATTATATATCTATCAAATCCATCTATTTATCTATCTATCAAATCTATCTAAGTATCAATTGTATCTATCAAATGTATATTGCATCTATTGATCTATGTAATCTATGTATCTATCGATCAAATCTATCTCATGGCCGGACTGTTTTGTGACAGCCACTTGTGTTTCGGCCAAATGTCCGTCGGCCAAATTGCCGTCGGCTAAAAGTTCGGCCACGATTGCACGCACAGTGCCCCATATTTGAAGTAGGAGGCCCGACCAAGCATCTTTTTCCATCTCCCGGTTCCTAAAATCCATGCCATATACACCTCCCCCGATAGGGGGAGTAACAGGTATTAAACTGATCAGAATAGTACTACTTAACACACCACTCATATCTGGTGCTATAGTAGATTGCACACGCAGTGCCCCAAATTTGAAGTAGGAGGACCAAC
This sequence comes from Bombina bombina, assembly GCF_027579735.1. NCBI lineage: Eukaryota > Metazoa > Chordata > Amphibia > Anura > Bombinatoridae > Bombina > Bombina bombina. The sequence continues at coordinate 47,125,945 of NC_069500.1, forward strand.
CAAGCATCTTTTTCCATCTCCCGGTTCCTAAAATCCATGCCATATACACGTCCCCTGGCGCCGCAACTGCCTCTGGGAACCTTGCCATGGGTCACAGACCGCACGTCTTGTAATTCTGTGTCTGGGAAATTATATATCTATCAAATCTATCTATCGTATCTATCAAATGTATATTGCATCTATTGATCTATCTATCTAATCTATGTATCTATGTATCTATCAAATCTATCTATCTCTTGGTTTTGCAAATGGACGGTTTGCGTTTTTTTTGCGGTGCATTAAACAGGGAGTTTGGTCTGTCACTGTGAAGCGGGCGTAACCCTTACACTACCTGATCGATTCAACATCATACCTGATGTTTTAAAGCACGTTATTCCAAACAATTTAGGAATGTTAGGTGATTTATGCCATTTATGGCTTAAAACCAGACTCTGCATCAACTATGTAATTTTCCGTGGGAGTTTTGCCATGGATCCCCCTCCGGCATGCCACAGTCCAGGTGTTAGTCCCCTTGAAACAACTTTTCCATCACTATTGTGGCCAGAAAGAGTCCCTGTGGGTTTTAAAATTCAACTGCCTATTGAAGTCAATGGCGGTTCGCCCGGTTCGCCCGTTCTCGAACAGTTGCGGAAGTTTGAGTCCGCCGTTCGCGAACGGAAAATTTTAAGTTCGCGACATCACTAATTTCTAATGATAGGGGAAATATCTCCTATCGGGCATCACTTTTGGCCTAATCAAGAAGAGATACAATAGTATAATGATGTACAGGTCTTTCTTTTGATCATTTACTTAACAATACGGAACATCATTTGTTAGAAGCAATATGGTACTTATCTGCTGATGTTAGCAACATGTCAGGAAATTGAAGAATAGGTATATCTAAGTCACATTTAGGCAAATATACTCGTCCCCCTTTATGTTCTTCTTTGTCTGGACTTTTTGCTATTCAGGTCTTTGAGGTAGAGGTGCCGGATGAATTTTCCCTTTGGAAGAGTTATGCTGGGGTATGTCCAGTGCTGTTGGTGGAGGAATATTCAGGTCATTGCAGACTCTTTCAAAGTCCTCTGGAGTGCTGCATGTCCATCTTCTTCTCTTCCAGATAACTTGTAGGTGGAAGGGATGCCCCCACCTGTATGGGATGTTGTTTTGTCGGAGCCTAGAAGTCAGTGGGTGAAAATCCCTTCTTTTTTGTAGAGTCCTCAGGGTTAAATCCTCAAAGAGTTGTAAAGACTCAGTTCTATAGGTTATGGGATGCTTTTCTCTTGCTTTCTTCATGATATTTTCTTTGATAGGGTAGCAAGGAATTCTCACTATAATGTCCCTTGGCGGTTGATCTCCCAGGGGTTTTGCCCTTAGAGCTCTATGAAATCTATCTAAGGCAATTGTAACTCTATTTTCTTTGTCTGTCAGATATGAGAATAATCCTTGTATGTAGTCTTCAACCGCATCGGGGGCAATAGTCTCTGGGACTCCTCTTATTCTTATATTGTTGCGCCGACTTCTATTTTCTAAGTCATCAACTTTGTTTTCCAGCTGCAGGATGGTTTCGTCTTGCTGTGACATTTGTGATTTGATGGTAGCAAGGTTAGCGTTAAACAAGTCTGAGTCCCCTTCCAGTTTTTCAACTCTTTTGCCCACCTCTGACAGTTCTCTTTTTATCTCAGAGATTTCTTCTCTAATGCATTGTTTGACCTGGCATACTAGATCAGAAAAGTCTTTTTTGGAAGGGAGTGCTTTTAATAAGGCTTTAGGTATTGAAATAGCTGAGTCTGCCATCTCATCCTCTGAGTCTGAGGACGATGATGGATCTCTGTTGTCTATCTCTGGTGTTTGTTTCTGCGCTTTTGCAGGGGTTTCCATATGCTTAAAGAAGTTGCTTACTGCCGGCGTGGATGAGGATGGTTTTTTAGGCTGCTTGTCATTTTTATTGCCTTTTTTGGGAGACATTTTCGCTGTACGGCAAGTGTTGTGCAATTATATTGTACTTACCACTGTATTTTGGCAGAGTGATTCAATTGTGAACCTAGAAATAAGGTTGTGTCTGCAAAGTGATGATATGTAGTGTTTCTGGCCTTGAAAAGTAAATGTCCCCCCTGCACAGTTTTACTTTTGGTTCGTGGGTATGGCACAGTTGCTATATGCAGAGGGCCTAATGTATATGTTATACCATTCACCAGATTTATAGTATAATGCTTTTCCTGGGCTTTTAGATCGCCTAACTATTTGGCCAAAATATTGTCCCGATCCGTTTTCTCTTGCTCTATAGGGCAAAGTATGTCTCAATTTCTGAGCTACCAAGGCGTGTGTTTTTACTTTTAAGTACCTGTCCGTTGTTGCTGTATTTCTTGTGCAGTCTCATGCAGTATATCTCCGTGATGAGCTGTAGGGCTTCGGTGCTGTTTGCCTCTGATTCTGCTTACATTTACATACTGCCATTAATCAGAGAGAGCATGTTTGATGGCCATGGCCCTTGTCAAACAAGTTCCATCTGCTGTGTGGTGGAGCGTTTTTCCGCTTACCGTACTTCGAGATCTTCTCCCAAATGCATCTCACTTAGCCTCACATTTGAAAGTTTGTTCTATTGTGGCCATAAAAGCACCAAAATTTTGAATTTTGCCCTTAGGGAGCCAGGAGCTCACGTGCGTGCAGCCTTCTCCATCGAGCGCTGGCTCCGCCCCGTATTTGTATTTATTTTATCTAGGTAGTTATTAAATAGTTAATAACTATTTAATAACTATTCTACCTAGTTAAAATAAATACAAAGTTGCCTGTAAAATAAAAATAAATCCTAAAATAGCTACAATGTAACTCTTAGTTATATTGTAGCTATATTAGGGTTTATTTTATAGGTAGTATTTAGTTTTAAATAGGAATAATTTATTTTCGGCAGATTAGGGGTTAATAATTGTAGGTAGGTGGCGGCGACATTGGGGGTGGCAGATTAGGGGTTAATAAATATAATGTAGGTGTCGGCGATGTTAGGGGCAGCAGATTAAGGGTTCATAGGTATAATGTAGGTGGCGGCGGTGTCCGGAGCGGCAGATTAGGGGTTAATAATATAATGCAGGTGGTGAGGATGTCGGGGGCGGCAGATTAGGGGTTAATAAGTGTAAGGTTAGGGGTGTTTAGACTCAGGGTTCATGTTAGGGTGTTAGGTGTAGACTTAGAAAGTATTTTCCTATAGGAAACAATGGGGCTGTGTTAGGAGCTGAACGCTGCTTTTTTTTGCAGGTGTTAGGTTTTTTTTCAGCTGTCTCAGCCCCATTGTTGGGGAGATCGTGCACGAGCATGTTTTAGCCAGCTTACCGCTACCGTAAGCAACGCTGGTATTACAGTGAGAAGTGAAGCTAAATTTTCTCAACGCTCACTTTTCTGAGGCTAACGCAGCCATTCAGAAAACTTGTATTACCAGCATTGTTTAAAGTGAGCGCTGGAAAAAAAAAGGCTCGTTAGCAACGCAAGTCTTTACCGACAAAACTCATAATCTGTCAGATAGAGAGCTATAGAGAATTGGGCCTATAGTATAAAACTGCAGAGAAAATGTTCAGCTTCCTTGAAAAAAGTAGCCTGTGAGCTGTGAGCTGTGATAATTGCTTTGGAGCCCACATTAACACTTCACTAGGAAGAGTATGTCTATCTTTGGAAGGATTGTCAACACATATTGAGTCCAGATAGCTGATTAAAGCCTTTAAATCACAATCTTTCTGATATCAGTTACTGATAATTTGGTTTCAGCCAATATGAGAAGTATGTTTTTCCGGTGATTAAAATCTAAAATGGATTCAGCCACTTAAAGCCAACAGTCAAGAACAAGTTTTGAAGAGAAAAGTTTCAGAAAATGTGTCTCCGGTAATTAGGTATTTGTTATTGGGTTTGAAATTAGGAATCCAGCAGAAACTAACATATGCAGTAACAGTACAGTGTGTAAGAGAAATACTTATTTATATATGTGGGATTAGCGTTATTGTAATCTGAATTCATCTTTAATACTGGTCAACAATATGAATTCCAATTGTTTATAGGAATGATGGGTATCAGTACATGTTTGCTCGTTTATAATTATATTGACACTTTTAATATTTAAAAAGTATTTCTGTTTTTTAATATTTCCTTTGACTGACTAAAAAAATAAAAAAAAATAACAGTGTTTTCCGGTTTGGCAAGAAATACTTCTGAAATCAAAAAGAACACTACCGGGATTTAAATAAAGTAGCCATAAAATCTGCATGCCACACTGTCATGAATGGGTTTTGCATTTGCGGTCACAAAATCCAGTTTAGGAAAAAGCCTGTACTGAAAATAAAATTAGCAAAAAAATGTGTGAATTAGAAAAAAAAAAATGCAGAAAGCTATTGCTAAATGCCTTTTTTAGATGTTGGGGCACTGATTCCCTTACAAAGTGACATATACATATGTAGATGTATGCCCTGCCCATTGCAGATGGACTATACAATGTTGACGAATAGAGCCATATTGAATCTAGACCATCTATGCAAATACGCATCTAAAATGTTGTCTGTCTCCATTTAAGAGTGTCTTGCATGTGTACAACAAAATGGAATGATTCCAAACTATCTCGGCATACTTGCAAAAATGTCAAAAAGGCCAGTTTTAGACTTTATCAAGTGGGCACGGTCTAATTCGATAAGTGTAAAATGGTCTTAAAAGCAAGTTTAAAAGTTTAGCAAAAATTTATTCTAACTGCTAAGGAATTTTTTTTTTTGTGGTGAGCCAAAAACACGCTTGTTTGATTTTAAATGAAAAGTGCAATTTTCCAGCTGAAAAGGAATTAATTTATAGATTGTGATCAAATGGGATACTAATATCTATGAACTAATTGAGCTAATATTTGACGGTGAGTCTTGTGGACAAATATTCCTATCTGTTTTTACACCCTGAATGATTTTGTATCTTATTGTTTGGACAGTAAAGGCAAAAATTATATTTCATGATTCAGAAAGAGCATGCAATTTAAAACAACTTTCTGATTTACTTTTCTTACCAAATTGTATTTGTTCTCTTGGTTACTTTGTTAAAGAGTAATCCTAGTTAGGCTCATAAGCTCAGGAGCTTTCAAGTGTCTTTAGCACTCTATGAGCAAGATTACAAGTCGCGAATTATGATTTTTCCGCACGCTATATGGTGTTTTCGCAATCAATTTCCATTGTGCAGGAATTACAAGTCTTGAAAAATCGCGATTGTGCACGCACAGTTGTCTATTACGCAACAATCCTTTCCGTGCTTGAAGAGCTGTAGTTAATGGTTTTTTGCGCAACATACAAGTTTCATGAAACACTTCAAAATTACATTACAAAGTACACTTACACTCATATTAACACTGTCTAATAAAAATTATTTTAAAAACATATTGCACACAAAAGTTATAAGGTATCAAAAATATGGATTTTACACTGACATACATACACATACATAGAGAAACATGCATTTATATGTATAGAGATATGTTTAACTATAGAGATAATGAAAGGATTTTACGTGACAATCTTATGCACATTAAACAATTTCTCAGAGGGATTTTCTTTCAATGAGATATTCGGATATAGATCACGAGATATCTAGACATACATCTATTCATATGCATATCTCCCCATAAATATATATATCAGTCCAAAAATCATCACATACTGTATATATATAGAAATATTTATTTACAAATAAATAGAACATATTCCGTTTTTTTTCGCAATATGAAGTATTTGCATTTTCATGTACAATGTACACTTTTCGAGGAGAATAAGTCATGGGATTTGCGCAACAGATTATGGTTTTAGTGCTCTTTTTTTCTATTTGTCTTCTCCATTGACTTCTATAGGGAATGCGTGAACGCTCACGCGATTTGGCTGTTTGGATTACACCGCTTAATGCACGTGCAAAATAAGTTATTTTGCAACTTGTAATAGCTGTGCAACCCCAAATGCAAAAAGCCATACGTTTTCGCAACTGATTTGCCATGGGACTTGTAATCTTGCCTTATGGCAGCAGTGCCACATTGTTTGTAACAGTTTTATAAATTGTTACAAACATTGCTACCAGATAGTGATAAAGACACATGCAAACTCCTGAGCTCCTGAGCTCCACCTATGTTTACTCTTTAACAAAGGATGCAACGAGAATAAAACAAATGTCATAATAGAAGCAAATTAGCTCTTTCTAAACCATGAAAGTTTAATTTTGACTTTACTGTCCCTTTAAATGATATGCTGTATACATTTTTGAGAAGAGCACTTGTGTATAGAGATTTGTATAGAGAACCCATCTTTCACCTAAAGTAACTACAAAGAATGGGAGTACTGTCTATTGTGGCAGTTTTTAATGTTTCTCTGCAGTTTCAAGCTTTGCCCTGATGATAAAAGATTAATCAAACCCACGAGAAGTGGCCCATTGTGTCTTGCCAGTCTCACTATCTGTGCATCTGACGATATTTTATAAGAAGTTGTCTGAACATCTCTGACCCAGCAAGCAGTGATGTGCCTTCCATATGAACACAATCATACAATAGTAATAAGAATATTACTATAATAACCCCTGGCGCTAACGTGTAGCTTAAATTGGTAGTGCAAAGGTTCTAATTACTGTATACTATAAACAATAAATGACCTTTTCATGTTTGTATTTCTATATATCGAATCCATTATAAGTAAAAATGATTGTTAGTTTTAAAAGAATTTAAAACTGATCATCAAATAAGCTGAAACTTGAAAGGCAATTTGTGCATCCTTAAATGTATTATAAATAAGAGCTGAAAGTAACAATAGAAAAAAATGTATCATTTTTGTATCTGTACCGTAATTCCTTTTATTTTGAATCAATGCTTAACCAATCATATGCAGGAGTGACGGTTTAAAAGACCTGACCTCCCATCTATCAGGAGCTTGACAAAGGCCCAGACCGGGCTGAAACGCGTTGCTCCGCCCACTTTTCTAACACACAGGTGACTGGAACTAATTGCCAGCGTCGAGACCGCATAGAGACCCAGAACATTGTTTGGTCTATCTGGCGCGAGTGCTGACACGGATCGTAAAAGACAAGGGGTTTCCATCCAGCAGTGACCTAATCCAGGACCGCCATAGAGAGACAGCTGGGACTTCAGAGAGCACTTTCGGTGTAAGTAATAAGTGAACACCTTAAATTTGGCTCTCTTCCTGTCTGTTCATTTGGATCTCAAATCTCGTTACAGCTCCGGTGAAACATCACTAACTTCCAGCTGACGTGGATCTCCCTTGGTTTCTAATGGGATCTTTGTTCTCTATCTCGAAATAATAATTTGTGATAGTGATTGTCTCATTGTTGTTTCATTGTTATTTTATTTTATGCAATTTTATATATTTTTTACTTTGAGTTTTTAGGGATTTTATTGATACTACATTGTCAAACGCCTGATCAGAGTGTTATTCGATAAATTTGGTTTTAAAAGTATTTTCTTGCACAATTAAGATTGTAATAAAAGGTGTTCATTTTTTTAATTCCAATAATTTTTATTAGTTTTCAATTTTTTCAAAACAATACAACAAGTAGAAAAATACAGTTCACACAAATAACAGAAAACATCTGAGGTAGATGGCATTCATATAAATAGCAATTCTAGATTCTCTAGATCCTTTATTTCACAGAATTTTTAAGCCACCGCATTATTATCTTCTATCTATATTGTTCTATCTTTAAGGGTTATAAAGAAAGGCAATAGTATAAGGGGAAGATTGGGGAGGGTGGAAAAGGGAGAGAATAAGAAAGTGTATCCAGTTCTCACCAGTGTATATCTAATCTGAATGTGTGTTAAGCTAGGGTAGATATACCGTGTTCCCAAATAAAGAGTATATCATTGATAAAGTCGTGTTTGCCGATATAGATGTAGTGATATTTTTCTAGTGTTATAATATGGTCCATCTCAGCTAGCCATTGTGTTTGAGTGGGGATGTCTTGGCTCTTCCATAGACGTGGAATTAATCTTTTTGCACTTGTTAGCATCAATTGGAGAAGTTTTGTGCGGTAGATACAATGTGTTGGTGGAAGGATGTTGAGCATAATATGTTTACTATTGAGAGAGATATTTGTTCCTAGTATTTTATTAATACACCTTTCTATATGTGACCAGAATTCCGTCAGAAGTGGGCAATCCCACCATATGTGAGTTAGGCTGCCTGTCCCACCACAGCACCTCCAGCATGCTGAGGATGTAGTCGGAAAAATGTATCTAAGACGCTGTGGTGTCAGATACCAGCGAGAGAGTATTTTATAGTTCAACTCGGTTAGTAGCACCGAAGTGGAAGCAGAATGTGTAGCTTTAAAACTGTTTTTCCAGTCCTCATTCGTGATCTCCTCTAGTCCCTCAGTCTCCCACTTCTTTAGAAAAGTAGGACTACGGTCAGGAAAAGACCCTCTCAGTAGCTTATAAGTCGAAGAAAGAAGTGATCTTTTGTAGTCGGGATTAATACATATCTTTTCGAATACAGTCAATGGTCTAAATATGTGAGCTTTGTGTGTGTTGTTGTGAAGCGCGTGTCTTATCTGTAGGTATGAGAACCAACCATGAAAGGGTGCTCCTAGTTTGTCGTTTAACTCAGTTCTGTCCTTAAACTTTCCTGATTCCAGTAAAAGATATATTGGCAAGTTACATAAATGTTTCTCAGAGTTCCAATGGGTAAAGGAGACCTTTTCTAATAATAGCCGGTTGCCTAGTAAGGGAGTGAGAGGCGAAACTGGGGTGGAGATTGCAGTATCGTGGGCTAAAACCGAATCCCAGATTTCTAGAGTGGCCTTGATATAGACGCTCTGGTATGCCTGTGGTGGTCTGTGAATTTTAGGTAACCAAGCTATATCTCTCATTTGGTCTATTCCAGTAAGGGAGCTCTCAACCTGCACCCAAAGGTCTGATTGTCGGGAATGAGTCCAGGAGACCACTCTGGCCAGGTGTACCGCCTTGTAGTAGTTTAAGAGGTTTGGCACACTGAGACCACCATCCTCTTTATGCATGTATAGTGTGTGCTGGGAAACTCTAGGCTTTTTGTAGGACCATATGAATGAATTGATCATTTTCTGTTGCGACCTTAGATATGAGATAGGCAGGGCCATCGGTAGTGTCCGGAAGAGAAATAGATATTTGGGTATTATCATCATTTTAATAGTGTTCACCCGCCCGAACCAGGAAAGATGTCCCTGCCTATGCCATCCCTCCAGAAGGTTTTTGATTGTTTTTTGTAGACTGATATAATTACACCGAAAGAGGTCTGTGTTGTTCTGGGGAAGATTTAAACCTAAGTATTTAAGTTTGTCTGTAACACGAAATGGCGTATGTTTCCGTATAAAGTATATATCTTGCTGAGGGAGGTTCAATAACATTATGCCTGATTTTTCCATATTTATAGAAAAGTTAGAGACCTGCCCATATTCCTCTAGGGTTTTTACCAGGGCAGGAAGGGTAGTAGAAGGTGATTGGAGAGTGAAGATCACATCATCCGCAAATAATAGGCACTTTTGGTTTACTTGATTATATTGCAAGCCTAGTATATCTTTGTTTTCTCTGATTTTTATTGCTAGGATTTCGATAGTTATTGCAAATAGTAAAGACGACAGAGGGCAACCCTGACGGGTTCCATTTGTTATATGAAAAGACTGTGAAAGGGTTCCGTTCACTCGGACTCTAGCTTGGGGGTTTGAGTACAACGCCTGAATTCTTGTTATGAAAGCTTCCGAGAAGCCGAACTTCGACAGAGCCCCCCACATAAACTGCCAGTTGACCCTGTCGAAGGCCTTCTCAGCGTCAGATGACAGAAGCGCTAGAGGAGTCCCGTTGTCTTTTGTGCACTGCAGGGATTGCAACACTCTAATTGTATTGTCCTTTGCCTCTCTGCCCCTTACAAAGCCAACTTGATCTGGATGTATGATCTTAGGTAAAATTACATTAAGGCGGTTAGCGAGAATTTTTGCATAGATCTTTATATCAGTATTTAGAAGTGATATGGGTCTATAGTTACCCGCCAGGGTCCCCACTCTGTCTGCCTTCGGTATCACTGTAATTATGGCGTCTAGTAAGGAGGTAGAAAATGTCTCTCCACTATCTACAGATGTGAATAATGCATGTAGTGGGGAGCAGAGATGAGCCTGAAATAATTGGTAAAATTTGGCAGGTAACCCGTCGGGTCCAGGAGATTTACCGTTTGGGAGTGCCTTAATGGTGTTTACTATTTCTTGGTTAGTTATTGGGGTGTCTAGCACCTGGCAATCTTCCTCTGAGATACAAGGGGTCTCCAGAGAAGCAAGATAATGAGAAATATTTTTAGTAGTCTCCTGGGTGGTGTTAGAGTTGATATTATAGAGCTTTGTATAATAGGAAACAAACGTGTCTGCTATTTCTTCATGTTTGCTGACCGGCCCTCTAGCGGGATGTATGATAGTCCTAATAAACAAATTAATCTGTCTTCTTTTAAGGGATCTTGCTAACAAGCGCCCCGCTTTATTACTTTCTGCGAAAAACTTGGCTTTGGTTGTTAAAGCCCTCAGGTGGGCTTTTTGGGTTAGATAATTGTTAAGGCCTTCCCGTGCTAGCTTAAGGTCAGTGAGCTTTTGGTCTGAAGTTGGGTCTACCTTGTGTGCTCTATCAGCTGCGTTCAAATTGTCAGTCAATGAGGTGAATTGAGCCTTCCCCAATTTCCGCAGTCTAGCGGTATATTTGATTAAGTGTCCTCTTATGAAGCATTTATACGCCTCCCAATTATTGCCTACAGATGTGTCTTCTGGTTTGTTATGTAAAAAAAACTCCTTAGTCGCTTTAGTTACTTCTTTTACTGTTTCTTGATTTGCCAGAATAGTTTCATCTAACCTCCAAGTCATTGTGTTTTTCGGTCTAGTTGTCCAGAGAAAGGTGGATACGACCATACTGTGGTCTGACCAAGGTGTGTGTGATATAATAGACTGGGTCAGGCTAGTTAAGAGTGTTTGGCTACACATGATATAATCCAGTCTGGAGTAGGAATGTTGGGGGTGAGAAAAAAAGGTGTAATCTTTCTGTGTGGGGTGTGCAATTCTCCAGGTGTCAAAAAGTGAGATGGAGTGTAAGACTTCACAGTTGGCTTTCAGGGCTTTTTTACTAAGATATGATTTCCCTGTGGAGTTGTCTAAAGACGGGTGCATGGTAAAGTTGAAGTCCCCTCCCATTATAATTGGGCCTTTGGAGACGTCGAGAATAGCATTGGTAACCGATTTAAAAAAGTGGGGAGTGGGTCGATTCGGGGCGTATACATTGACAAAGGTGACCAAATTACCGTAGTATAGCCCTACAAGGATCAATAGTCTACCCTCTTTGTCGGTATATTTCTGTGTCAATTCAAAGGGGGTGCCCCGTTTGAACGAAATACCAACACCATTATGCCTACTTGTGCTTGAGCTGAGGAAGTGCTTGTCATAGTGTCGTGTGGCTAGCTGAGGTTCATTTCTTTTCTTAAAGTGAGTCTCCTGCAGCATAATTACATCAATTCCCTTTTAAAAAAAATCAAAATAGGCAATTGACCGTTTGCCTGCTGACAAGAAACCCTTTACATTCTGGCTTGCTACTCTAATTGTATTCATTTTCAGCCCTAGTTGTAGCTAAAAAGAACGCTGGGTTAGTATTTTACCTTATTAGACTTGTGTGCCGGTGGTCTGGAAAAGAGGAAATAAACAAAGGTGGGGAGAGAAGGAAAGGAAAGATATAGTAGGGGGTAAGTGAACTATTACCTTTTAGATAGAGCAAATCTCGTCGTATTGTGAAGAGATACAGCAAACAGTATTTTAATTAACGAATACAGTACAATTATTTTAAGTCTTGAAAAACTTTCAACAAACAAATGAGGCAGGATAACAGACCGGGTAACTATACACTTTACTGCCAATGTTTCAGCTGTTAATATCCTTAGCTATAAAATTCCATGCTAATCAACATAATATATAAGATATCAACTCACCATTTGTCTCCTATTGTTAATCTGAGACACCTCTGTGTAACCAGCCCTATGAACATTAACAACATTGTAAATCAATCTTTAAAGTGAACCCCCTTGTTACTTATGTAAGCTCCTCTCCTCGCTCACTCGGTATCAATGAGCTGTTAATTTACCAAACAAAAATATCTGACTGAGCTATCTGTTTACTTACTCTGGATCAGTGACTTTCTAAGCCCCGCAACCTCTTTTCGCACCGATTACTGTGTTGTATTTTAGATTTATCTGTATTGGGGCCAGTTATTTTGGAAGTAATACTATGGGGGATACATCTCATTTTCTTTCAGGAGCTCTTATGTACTATTCAAGTTCCATATAGTAGATACTGCATTGAAACATAAACAATGTAATATAACCTAAACTGTTAAAGCGTGCCTAATACATGTAATATACAGTAGACATCTAAAGTACTAACCCTGTATACATTTAACATTCGTTCAGTTTAACTAAACCATTAACTAAAACAATAGAACTTGATAAATGATATACTTGCCCAACTTCTTCAGTATTATCCTCACTCAATATTTCTTCATACTATTGTAAAAATTTCTGATGTTAACTCATCAACCTAAGAAATAAGCGTGAACAGATACTAGGACATGTATAGTAGACAACGGTCTTCAACAAACAAAGCAATATATCTAATTCAACCTGGTTGTATAGAGTCTGTGTCCACTGTACTAGCTTGTTTCCTTTTAAGTTGAGCGCTGGTATTAATAGACCATGCTTTCCTCTGCTGTTTTGGGGCCAACTGATCTGGCAAGGTATTATGAGAAGACAGTTCAGCGTCCGGTGTGGGTGTGGGTATTCCTGCCATAGTACAGAATTTGCCAATATCAGATATGGATCTGCATTCAAGTCTATTGCCATTTCTCGAGACGATCACAGAGGTGGGAAAACCCCATCTATATGGAATGTTTAGTCGTCGTAAATGAAGGGTTAAGATTGAAAAGTCTCTCCGTTTTTGCAAAGTCCTCGAGGAAAGGTCCTGGAAGATCTGTATTCTGCTTCCTTGATACATCACTGCTTGTTTCTTTCTAGCCAGATTGTAGATATCTTCCCTTTGTGGGTAACTTTGAAATCTGACAATAATATCCCTTGGCGGCGATTCCGCATCAGGTTTTGGGCGAAGGGCCCTGTGCGCTCTGTCTAGAGCCACATCTGTTAGCGTTATGCCCTCCTCACCGTTAGCCATTTCTGAAAATAGCCCCCTTAGGAATTCTTTTATTTCGTTGTTTTGCACTGTTTCAGGGATCCCTCGAAATCGTAGATTGTTTCGTCTGGTGCGGTTTTCGAGTTCGTCCAATTTTTCTTCCAGATCTGCATAGTTATGATGTTGATGTGATACCTTGGAAGAGAGATCTGCCATTTTCTGAGAAAAAACAAACTCATGTTCCTCTAGTGAATCAACTCTGCGACTAAGATCTGTTATATCTTTTTTTAAATCAGCACATTCATTTTTTAATGCATGTTTTAACTTGATCTATTAGCGCCTCCATGGCTCTGTAAGTGATAGGTGGTTCATCTATTGAATCAGTGGCTTCTGGCGTCGTGCATCTAGAATCCTCAGAGTCATCCATTTTTTCTTCTGAGACTGGAGGATGTAGAAGAGTGGATTCGTTTTTATTTTTGTGCTTTTCAGCCTGTTTAAAGAAGGCATTCACTGTCTCCTGGGATTTTTGGGGTGTTTTTGGATGTTTGTCTGCTTTTCCTGCCCTTCTCTGTGACATTGTGATATATTTGTATGGTGGTATGGCAGGAGTGACTTAGCAGCGTATTAAATGAGCCCTATCCCCCCGGGGCTTTGCTCTCACAGAGCGATCACGGGCAAGGGAAGGTGTATATGACCCACTGACACACGGGACAGTGGGAACAGGAGGGGGGGAATAGGCTGTATTTATTGTATTGTTAGGGAGTTCTTCAAGTCACAGACCCAAAAATCCAGATGTGGCCCCCAATTTTCTTCTGTTGTGAGGTGCGATGAAATGCCTATTCTAGAAGTATAGGTGTTGGAATGCAGCAAGACAACCTAGGCATTGTTTGGTCTCTTGGTCTATTATCCTAGATTATGAGTTTGTGAGAAGCTAGTTGGGGAAGGTGTATAAAGTTCACTATTACAGCAAGGAATCCAAAGTAATCTGACCACTTTATGATATTGGAATAATCAAAGTTTCAGGCTCTGTAACAGTGGTGCGCTGATCGTTCAGGGTTTAATCTACTTTCATTTCTGTGTAACTGCGTCACAACTCATACAGGGATGTCTGAATTTATGTCTTGTTTTAAACAAAAGACAGATTCTCTGTGCCGGGGTTGTTATAGGCTTGTGGTATCATTTATGAGTATCTTGCATGGGAAAAGTTAAAGCAAAACAGGTACTAGGAGGCCCCTTTTTCCAAATATTAAAAATTTTTCCTTGGTCTTACAGTTCATTTATGGTTCTCTGCGGCCCAACAGTGAGATACCGCCGTTACTTAGTATCTGCGGTCAATATTACACATAAATCTTTGCATAGCACGTACAAGTATCATTGGGGCTACTTCTGTCTCCTTACCAGAATAAGATGGGTGCTGGTGGCTGGCAATGTCGTAACATTTTTATCGTTAGACGGTTTCTCTTACCCTTCTCAACGATGTTTTGGTTCTCCGGAACATTTGCAAGCCGTCTTGAGTTAGAGTTTGATCTGACTGGTGTTCGCTCGTCAAAGCGTTAAGGGCTTTAGGCAGATATCACCCGGACCTCTCTCTGATCTGCTACGTGACTAGGGTTTCACCCTGCCTTGTGGCGGTGTAACTCCCATGCAACTCCTTGCGGCTTATAGGCCTCCGTCGGTGCTGACTGTCAGTTCTTATGGCAGTACTCCGTGGGGATAGAAAAAGCCATACCAAGTGGTATCTTTGTGATCCGGATTATCTCCCCTAGCAAACTGCAGCTTTAGGATCTCAACAGTGCTGAATAGAATAGTTATATTTTGTATAGCTCCGGTCCGTCGGAAGAGCTTTAGCTTGTTGCGGCCATCTTAGGAGACCGCACGCTCCGCCTCAAAAAGGTGTTCATTTTTTTTTTTACTTGCACCACTACTCTGATTCATCCTTAAGCGCATCCCTAATTTGGGTTTTATAATCGACCACTCCAGTTTCTTACATATTTGCAAAGAAGTAATTAATATCATCGCTATTAAGGTAATTTATTGTTTATAGTATACAGTAATTAGAACCTTTGCACTACCAATTTAAGCTACACGTTAGCGCCAGGGGTTATTATAGTAATATTCTTATTACTATTGTATGATTGTGTTCTTCTTTGTGGAGTTTGAGGATACTCCATTTACCCAGTGGTTTATTGGTAACTTTCCCAGCGCAGATTGATCACACCCCTAAGTATACTGTTGCCTTCCATATGAAACAATAGAGATTGCTGTCTGATCAAAAATCCGCTCACATTGTCACTGAACTCAGATCTCGGCAATGGCGAAGGTGTGTGTATTCAAAGCATGTTTCAAACATATGCTGTGCGTTCACAAAAGTTAAAATGGTTCCTGTGTAGTAACAGTTTAAATAATACAAATGTAAACTAAGCTTCACTAGACATTCAGCAGATTTCTTACAATTGCACATCTTGCCACTGAAAGGGTTGCAAGACAGGGGATGTTTTTCCATTAAACACAGGTTACAGCCGTGAAACTCCCAGGGAACACCAATATATTTGTTATGTATGCAATCACCATTGTTAATAAAGAACAACAAAACAACTGAAAAATAAGCCTATATGAGCAGGGCGGTTGAGTGTAGATTGTACATGTGTATGTAGTTGATACATGTATGTATTATACTGTCAAATATTATATTTTGTATTTGAAGTAATTTCGTTATTTAAAAAAAAATAAATGTCTTATTATTTTCTTTTTAGGAAGAGTTTGTGTACTGGATCTGTAGAACTAAAAAGAACACAGAGCGCATAAGACTCTAAGAGTAACACCGTTTAATAAATGCAGCAAACAAAGCGCTAAAAATAACACGTACAATGTTTTAAAAAGTTGTATGCACAGTCACCAAATCCTAATGTGTTGCACCGGCTACCGTGGGTGTGTTGTCCGTCACCCCATCAGCGTAATCCTCCATCCGAATTCCGGAAAACCATAGGAAGACTCGCTGGACTGGGGGATACTCCAACTTGAAGACCGATGCCACAGGAACAAGGTGAAGGTGAAGAGAAAGCCTCTACGCGTTTCATCAGGGTACGACCTGACTTTCTCAAGAGGTATATGTAAACTGAAGTCTGAGTCACTTTTTAAAGTTCCCGGGTAAGGCACACATCCAGTCCATGGAATTTCATTGGCTGTGACCCAGACCAAGTCCCCAAAACGAGGCTGATAAGCGTGTTATGCCAACAAAGTCCTAAACATTATTGTCACTGTATGGGATACATGTATAAAATAGAACATATACATTAGACATTCAAATACATTATATGTATATATTAGAAGATATAAACAATATATCATTTATTTCTATACAGCCACTTATGTGTCCGTGGGGTTTTACATTGTTGATTTATTTTGGATTTGTTTGTATTTGCCCAGCCAGAGCTGAGAAGTGCAGTTTTATTTTGTATTTTTGTTTGTGTACTGGATATTAATATCCCATAGAAGACAGTAGCCGAGGCTTTTTCATTTTACTACAATTTGTTTTTTCAGCTTTGGACTTTGTAAAACAGGTTTTGTGTGGCTACAATCACAAGGGATTGAACATGGGGCATAAAAAATATAGAGTTAAAATGTTTTACACTTGTTTATCAACTAAGCATACTTTGTTTTATATTTGACAATAAGCAAATACTTTAATACTTCACACAATTTTCAGAATTTTTAAATAAATTATTTTGTAGGTAATATTTTAAATGTTCTTGTGTTTAATTTCTTTGTATACATTGAATGTAAAATGAAGCCCTTGTCTACAAAACCTGAAAACATAATCAAAATGTACCATTTATTTACTCAAAAAGTAACATATTCCAGTTTTACAAGAAATCTTTCAATCGTAAAAAAAAAAGTAGATTTGCTGATAATCTTACCCTGAAGAACGTAATATGTGAAGTGTTTCTGTAAAGTGTTTACCCATTCACTTTAAGTCAATTTATTTTACTTTTGGCTCAAAATAAATAATTCAGGCACATTTCATTGGTATAAAATGGAGTACTATAGTTTGATAAAATCTTTGTTTAAAGATACTTTTTATCTATTTTCTTATTTTTTTTAAGAGAGAAAAATATTGATAAAACGTATAAAAATCCATTTTATTCAAAAGATATTTTGTAGTAGAAACTCAACAGACTCAATTCATCAAATATTTATAATTTTTTTTTGTTATGTGTGCTTATTATACATTTTGTTGTTGTAGTTTCTGATTTTTTTATTTATTTATTTAGCTTATATTGTTAGGCTTCTTTACTATCAAATATATGTGGTACAACTCAAGTCAGATACAAAAACATGGAAAGACAAAAAATAAATTTCAAATCCAGGAAATATTTCCAACCAAACAATTGAATTATGAATCATGTTAGCATTAATAATAGGAAGATAAACTGCAAGTTAAAAATACAAAAAAAGTTATGAATTGTATGGGTAAAAAAGATGTGTATTCGTTTTGTTACGAAAACAAATTTGTAATGAAAAGTGAATATTTATTTTGTTTTGGCAAAATGAATATCTGAACAAATGCACCAATTAAAATAGAAGAAAACAAATAAATGTTGAAGAAATTTATCGGTATTTAATTTTTTTTTAGGGTTAAAGGAACAGTCTACTCCAGAATTGTTATTGTTTAAAAAGATAGATCATCCCTTTATTACCCATTCACCTGTTTTGCATAACCAACACAGTTATATTAATAAACTTTTTACTTCTGATATTACCTTGTATCTAAGCCTCTGCAGACTGCCTCCTTATCTCAGTTCTTTTGTCAGACTTGCATTTAGCCAATCAGTGCCCTCTCACTTGTAAATCCACCGGGGTGGTTACAATGTTATCTGTACGGCATACATGAACTTACGCCCTCTAGCTGTGAAAAACTGCCAAATGCATTGAAATAAGGGACTGTCTTCAAGGTTTTAGAAATTAGCATATGAGCCTACCTAGGTTTAGCTTTCAACAAAGAATACCAAGAAAATAAAGCAAATGTGATGATAGAAGTGAATTGGAAAGTTGTTTAAAATTGCATTCCCCGTCTGAATCAAGAAAGTTTAATTTTGACTTGACTGCCCCTTTAATACTGACCTTTTTCATGCTGGAGAGCGTGCTAACCCAATCCTCTTGTCAGAGCCCCGCCATGTTAACAGGAGTTAGTGCAGGTCCTGGGAGATGAGCGCATTAACCCTGCTGTTAGCACGGCTGGGGCTCTTGCAAGAAGAGTATCTGTTTAGCGAGCTGAATTCCATATTTGAATAGAAACATATTTGCAATATAAATGTATTGGCAAAAATGCTTCTAGTAAGAGTTATCACTGTTTTAGTGTTAACATTTTTCTCTGCATGTGCATGTGAAGCATAGCTAGATATTCTCAGTGCACCAGCATTTTAAATACAGTTGCTAAGAGCATCAGTGGGGCTTGTAATCATGTCAGCAATTAAAAAATTGAGTCTTTACCAGATGATACAACCACCTTAGGCTCTCTGAGCAAGTGTTGTGATTACAATGCTGGTGCACGGTGCATACTTAAATACACTTTTGAAACAGCTATAGCTTTTATTAGAATCATTTCAGCTAATACCTGTATATTACAAAAATGATTTTATTCAAAACTGAAATGCAGTCCTGTGGATTACAACTTTAGTTGGAATATCCCTTTGACTGATAAATCATTACAGGGGGGCTAATTCCTTAAATTTCTTTCTGTTCATCCTCCTCATTCCCTTTCTTTTTTATTTCCCATACCTCCTTAGTATCCATTGTTTTGAGTTTGTCTAGGCTAAAAATGCCCTAACGTTAGTATCATTATCTTCTGCTGTAGCTATTTTATTTAATATCTCATATAAAGACTTTTCCCTTCCCTACCCTGAATATCTGTACTCATTTTGTTATGTTCAGTTTTAATGAGCTCCTTCTTTTTATCCTTTCCTCGTTTTCTTATACTTTATGGTGTTTTGAAAGCTTCCATATCTTCAATTTGTATTTCATTGACTAACCATCTTGTGTCATTCTGCTATTACCTCATTTTCACAGCCTGATAAAACTACCCAGAGATGTTCTAGACAATTTATCAGAGCATTTTCCCCTAATCCTTTATAATTCTCTATATTGAACAGGAAAACAGTCTTACTCCCAAGCCTCATAGAATAGTGTTGCACTCATAAGTGATTTTATTTCAGGAAGATCATGTATGTTTTTTTGTACATTGGCCTTAAAGGAACATGAAACCTATTTTTTTCCCCATGATTCAAGCATGATCATACAATTAAAAAACAAGTTTTTAATTTACTTCTATTATCAAATTGCCCTAATTCTTGTGGTATTCTTTGTTAAAGATGTATATAAATAAGTTGTTTTTTTTTTAACTTTTTTTACACTCTGAATCATGAAATATTTTTGGGGGGTTTGGGGGGTTATTTGCCTTTACATTCTTGTTTTTTTCTTATGTTAATGGGGAGAACATTTTTTTCCATATCAGCTAGATTTCTTACTTTATCTTTTTATAAAGTTCTCCATTAAATTAACAGATGTCCTTGCGTCAATCGTTGAACTATTAACCCAAAAACTATTAATCTAACATCAGTTCAAAACCCAATAAAACTGTCATAAACAGCCGAGGATAGCTCAGATAAATAAAAAAAACAATAGCAGAAGTTAGCTATATTCTATTTACTCTCTTCAATAAAACCAACTATTACCAGGTAAGAAATATATTATGTTAATTTAATAAATTTTATAGGCTTATGGGGTAGGGGTGTTATACAGGCAGACATCCAGTGGATTATGGTATAACCAACACATCACCTTTAGAACATTCTTATAATCATTTTTTAATATAAACTCAAATACAAGGAAAAGTGGAGACATCACCTTGGTGCAGGTAAAAAAAATCTAGGATTTATGGTAGAACATCTACATCATATTCAATTCCATGTCATACCAACAAGTAAGATATGACGTTTTTCCTGTGCCACCAACAAACTTCCTCAGAGACCCTGACTAATATCAGAAGCTGACTTATAAAGGAAAGAGATTTAGTAATCAGACAATAATCATCAGTCTGTTTAATTGCATATTCATTTCACCTGTTCTTGTGTGGTTACACTGATGATTCATCTCTAATAATAAACATATTAAAAACATGTTTCATGAAAGTAAAACTTTGTTATCAGCATTAGCTTTTGATATACATATATACATACATATACATATATACAACAAAAAATAAAAAGGGAAATACGTATTTTTTATATTTTTTATAGCCTTGTTTTTTTACATTTCTAAATTTATTATGAGTATCCATACAATCCTAAGTAAGATAGAATGGTTGGATTTGTTTTGAAGAGGGAAAAAAAAAAACATTAAGTCTTAAGCAATATATGATACCCTAACTTCCAAGAATGTATAAAAGCTTCAAAACTTTCTTAATCCTATGCTTAGGGAGTGCTGGCTGAAAAAAATATATTTGTTTAGCTATATTAGTCAACTTGGGATGGGTAAGATAGTATTGACAGTATGAAATAGTTAAATCCTTAATTTATGAAGGTTTTATCAGCTATCTATATATATATATATAAGTTGAAATGAGTAAATTTAATATAATTGGTGTATCCCTTCAGGAAATGAGAAATAATGTAATAACAGGAGTTTGTTCATTTATTACATTTAAGTCTATTATTTCATTACAATGTTGAATGAACGTTTGTTTTTCTACTACCATTTTTCAAGTTCCGTAAAAGTTTGATTATTCCTCCTAAAAGTCTGATCATTGCAGGGATTGGTAGTATGACAATTATCTGAATATATTGTTTCCTATCTTGTGATGTAAATGCCTTATATTCAAACATAGTCCATCATTTAGCAATAGAGGCAATATCTAGTTATTTGAAAGATGACATGTATATGTCATCGAAACAGACTTAATTTTTAGTGGCACTGATCAAAGATATTCTTTAGCATAGTTATTTTAAATATAGGGTTGAGTTCCATCTACAGACAAAGAGTACAGCCATGGGCACTAGGTTCACCCCCAGTTTTACTAATTTATTTATGGGAACATTTGAGGACAAATATATCTATAATTGTGAGATGGGAGGGGAGCCTAGTGTTCTTTGGCCAATATTAAGATGTCCTGCTATTTATATGGTGAGGCACTGTGGAATCCACTGAGACCTTTGTCAGTTTCCTGAATAATAATGAAATGGGTCTCAACTTTACTTCTAATATCCAACTACACACTATTGACTTTTTAGATGTCTTTTTGACTTGGCAGGAAGATGGTAGAGTTAAATCATAGATTTTTCAAAACAATAGATAGCAACATTTTTTAAAACTTTGCCAGCGGCCACTATCATACTTGGAAAACAAACATTCCTTATAGTCAGTTTTGCAGTAAAAGGAGAAATTGTAACAAATGTAAAGATATTTAATCTTCAAAGTGAATTACTTAAGACCATGTTCAAGGATAAAGGTTATCGAACCTGATTATCAAATCTTGCTACTGTAGGGAAAAACCTCTGAATTAAGAGGATATGTGAGGTCCATCTGACAAAAATTCCAAAAAAATAAGAAGAAAACTAATGAGATGCGAAATTCAAAAGTAAAATCTGGCTTCATTACAGGATACATTTCCATTTTTTTTTTATTTTTTTTTAAATGGGAAAATCCTGGAAAAACACTTGCCTCTTTAATTTAAAGATTCAGTTTTCCACCAGGTTTTAGAATAAAAATCCCATTGCATTTTTTGAAAGTAGTAATGACCAGGAAAATAAAGAAAAAAGCTAAAAAAAATGGAATAGCAAATGTGATTTATAAATGTGCTCATAGAGGATACTTCATGTGTAAATTACACATGGGACAACATCAATAAAATTGAATACAACAGGACAAGTGTTTGAGATTAAAGATCAAATCACCTGTGATTCGAGATATTTGGTGTATGTGATTTCCTGCATATGTGGAGCCCAATATTTGGGTCGGACCTGTGTGGTGACATTTTATCACTGGAATATTCACCTGTTATTAAAATCCCTTCCCCCAGGTACACAAATGTGATTTATAAATGTGCTCATAGAGGATACTTCATGTGTAAATTACACATGGGACAACATCAATAAAATTGAATACAACAGGACAAGTGTTTGAGATTAAAGATCAAATCACCTGTGATTCTAGATATTTGGTGTATGTGATTTCCTGCATATGTGGAGCCCAATATTTGGGTCGGACCTGTGTGGTGACATTTTATCACTGGAATATTCACCTAACTGTTATTAAAATCCCTTCCCCCAGGTACACAAATGTGATTTATAAATGTGCTCATAGAGGATACTTCATGTGTAAATTACACATGGGACAACATCAATAAAATTGAATACAACAGGACAAGTGTTTGAGATTAAAGATCAAATCACCTGTGATTCGAGATATTTGGTGTATGTGATTTCCTGCATATGTGGAGCCCAATATTTGGGTCGGACCTGTGTGGTGACATTTTATCACTGGAATATTCACCTAACTGTTATTAAAATCCCTTCCCCCAGGTACACCTTTCTCTCTGAACTAAAGACACTCCCAATAGTCTTTGACTGGCATTTGATAAACCACTCCCTATTGAATTGGGGTATAAAGAACTGGAATACTCTCTATTTATCTATCTATCTATCTATCTATCTATCTATCTATCTATCTATCTATCTATCTATCTATCTATCTATCTATCTCTTCTTATCTTGCTCCTGCTGAAAAGATGAATGATGTTGGACACAGAGAATCTGGCTAAGTATTTCTGGGATAATATTCTGTGTAGCAGTATTGCACAAATTGGAGTTGTAGTAGAGTTGCCCTGTCTTAAATATGTGGACTGTTTAACTGTAAAATAGATGTGTATATATACCTGTAAATATTTCTCTTATTATTAATAAATATTGATTCCAAATAAACTGTTTGTAAATAATGG